>NC_065528.1:15459428-15606061 GCF_006386435.1 Epinephelus moara
GAATTTCTGTCTTTGAGAGATATTATTTTGTAATATAACTGAATTTTCTATCCATACATATAAATTTTAAATATATTAAAATTATAAGGCATCTTTGAGTAAACTGCGAGTATCATTTAAGTAGGCTATCTTGTGGCCGGCCGAGTGTCCTCTTTTTTGGAAATCAAAATATGGTCACCCTATGTTAATGGGACTTTGGGCCTTTCTCAATCTGCATTCCTGTCTGTACTTGTGTTCTTGTGAAATGTCATCTTTTGCGGCCCAAGTATTTTCCCTATACACAAGTTCGCATATCCCCAAAAACTCTTAAAAAATTCAAGAAATGTTTTTGACAAGCCCAAGCAGCACAAGTATCTGAACCGTACAGTACTGCTTGGAGGAAATGGTGCTTGGCAAGTCCTTTCTTTGCATTGTTGGGTTTGAGAAATGCCTAATAAGTTTAAAGTGAACTAATGCCGCACGACCTGTCTGAAACTTTGTAGCAAATGAGCTATGATAGCTTTCTCCATTTTGGACTCTGTGGCTCTCATGAAATGGTGCCCTGTTGTTTAACAGCACACATTTATGGGTCAAAATCAAGTCCAAGTTGGACACAACAAAATTCCACAGACTGACTTTGCCCCCATTAGCGAATTCTCAATTTACAGCCGTTCCACTGGAATGAATTGCATTTGCCTTGATTTGTTGGTGTTTAAGATGCTGGTGTGACCAGGCTTTAAAGTTGGGCAAATATGCCATTTCTAGTTCTCTGTGACGTCCAAGTGAATAAATGTTGAAATATAGTACACTCAGTCGATTTTCTAAAACACGATTTTATAAATCATGCATTCAGTCACAAAATAATGCCTTATTTATCTCTACTACCTACAAGAAAAATTGATGTTTGCTGCCATAAAGCCCGAGCTTCAAAGAATATTATTCTGGACTGAATTGATTTATCAATACATACATGGAAAGAGATGAGGGAACGTAGAAGGAGAAAGGTAGAGAAATGTAAGAAGGGAGATGGGGAATTGACAAAACATGGGCGATAGAGAGAAAAAGAAGAGAGATGCGTGCGCGCACACACACACACACACACACACACACACACACACACACAAATAAGGCAGCATCACAAACACACACAGCAGACAGTCATTTTCAGTGATCCCCATTTCACTGTAACAATCCTTATAATCTCACAATCCTCAGAAATCTGATTGATCAAAGTATCGCTCCTTCAAACCTCGCTGCTATTCAGCACTCAGCGATGAAATACATCAAGGCTTAAAGTGTGACTCTATTGGGTGTGTGCTCCCCGTCTTCCTTCCTCCTTCCCCACCTCAGCACCGAGCTGCCTGATTGTAGCATGATACAGCAGAATGCAAAACACCTCGAGTGAATGAAATGGCTCTTATTGTTCATCCTGGGGATTATTTACGTCTTCTTCTTTCCCCATCTGAAGCTCAGACACACTGTGATGTCAAGCAAATATAATTAACTCCCTTTCCCCTCTTCTCCTCCGTTCCAATCCTTATTTCTCCTTTTGCCTTTCTCCACTCTACTTTCTATTGCTTCACACTTTTTCCCATTCACCCCCCCCCCACCACCACTCTTTTCTGCCCTGCAACAGAGAAATTCAGGAGTGAACATTTCTCCTGAATTTATTCAGAATTATGATAGTGTCTGCTCAACCCTATTTATAGCCTCCTTCACTCACTGTACTGTAAATCTGGCTGCACAGAGATGTAACGCGTGTGTGTTCATGCATGCACACACTGTATATGAGGTCATAATCAATGTGAGTGATGATATATGTGCAATGTGGGCGTGTGTATGTGTGCCAGGCTTGGTCATGCATAATGAAAAATCCCAGAGTCTTGTCTAGGCTACCCCAACGAGATGGGATGTAATTGATTAAATGCTTGTTATATGCTAATCTACCATTATTCATGTTATCTATAGAGTAAAGCCTTGCTGTGTGTGTTCAGGTGTAATCAGTATGTTTGTGCAAGTGTAATGACTGTAAGTCTGTTAAATGTGTATTCACGCAGGTCTGGATGTGTAAGCGTGCCAGCAGCGTGTACATACAGTACGTGTGTGTATGTTCCAGTGTGTGTACTCATAGGGCGGGCTGATGTATTTCTGTCCAATTAGCCAGTGACCCAATTCTCTCTGGCTGTCTCAGAGTCATTCTGTGGTTGTAATGGATTCACTCTATCATCATATCCAATCTCCCTGTCTGCATTACAGTGGAACACCATTCAATTTAACTTGCACATGACGTTCCTCTTACCACGGGCAGTTCAATCAATATCTGTGGACGTGACCCATCCCAATTTCGTCTCGTGAAGCTCGCCGTTTGCGAGACACAAATCTGAGATGCTATCAGCAGCTACAAGTTGGAGCTGTTCCACGGACACTGATATGTTTTGTGGCTTTAAAGGTGGTTACATGTCATGTATCTCCAGTCTCCTAGTGGTGAAACTGTCAAGCTCTTTTATTTATCAGTACCATGTAGGCCTGTCAGATAACTACTGTTGGTGGACGGTATATTGTCCCTAGGACTGGCTCAGACCAGGGTCCAACAACACAGCTGTGATCCGTTGACTCTAATGTAATTGTTTGCGATTTCCTTCATTTTCAGGCTATTTTTGTGGATTTGGAGCTAAATGTTGTGCCTGGGGCACGTCGTGTATTAATGATACTTGTTACCTGGAGAGGTTTGAAAGAGATATACGTTTTTTCCCTGTTCCAAAACCAAAATCAAACCCTGAAAAGTGTAGGGTTAGCTAGCTAGCTACTGAAGATATAGCCTACTGAATGTATACACATGCTGCTGAAACAAAGACTGACCCCGCTGTACAGGAACCAGTGAAGGGAAGCAGGGAAACTTTGCTGATATTCAAACAGCTGTGTCACATCACAGTGTGTGCAGATGAACATTGTTTGGCTTCCCTAGGAGATCCCTGAGGTCTTGGTGCTGGCAGTGGCACAGGGGCAAAGCCAAACCCCATTCATCTGTAGCCTATAGTTCAGCTTTAGCTTCTAACTATCTTTGTCTTTTTAACCTGTTGTTGCTGCTGAGTCAGTTTGACATCCTGGATATATCCTTCAAACACAGACTGTAGACCCCTCTGTGCTTCTCTCTGGAATCACTCTTTCATTTTTCCTAAAATGTGATAATATTTCTTCAGGGAGTGCAGTTAGTTACAGTGTGGACTCCATTTACTTCAATTAATCAACAATGTCTGGCATTTTGGGGTTCTTCATTCACAAATTTTTTCTTCACAAATCAAGGTAACACTGCATGAATAATTGATATATAAATGTTCATTTTGTGGGTGAGGTATCACTTTAAATAAACATTAAATATTTGGCGCAGGGTCATAGAGTCATTCCTTAAAAGGCAGTATACTGCCAACATAGTTTCTCAATAGTTAGGATCTTTGTTAACATATATTCATCCTTATAATTGCATCATAGGCTATCTATATTTCACATGCTGTGCCTTGGAGCAAGAGAAATTGATCTGCTCTGTGCAAGTAGACGAGCAGCGTATTGTTATTAGCTTTGTGAATGCTTCTGAAACACGCTGTAGCACTTCTGTTGGAATTACAAGACTAGAGCGGCTGTGATCAGCTCGGGCAGCTGCCTGGCAGAGATCTGCGCCCTACTGAGTGCACTTTTCTAGTTAAAGCAATACTTTGACTTTTGGTAAATATGTTTATTAACTTGCTGCCTGTGGACAGAGCCCGGCTCTCTGTTCTCTACTGTTTTCAAACTTTGTGCTAAGCTAAACTGAATGGCTGCTGGCACTAATCTTATATTCATGAGACTTTTTTTTGCTGAACTTGGTTTTTTGGTGTGCACACAACATAATAGACTGACTGTACAGTGTTGGTGCAAACATAAATACTGGTGTCAAATATCAGAGATTTGTTTTCAACTACACATTCCTCCTGAAATAGATAAAACGCCTTCCTTGAGAATACATGCCACCAACATGATTTATTATTCCTCACTGCCTCCTTATCTGCCTGCAGGAAGTAAACGAGTCAGCCGAAAGGGAGCTGAAGTCAGCATCATGTCCAGTTTAATTCTCACAGATTACTCCTCTACACTGTAACACAATTTCCAAGAGTAAGACCCATCTATTGGTTGCACTGATTTTATCCACTTGATGTGCTGTCTGCAGTGGTTTGCAGTCGCAGCTAAAAGTCTCGGCATCCATGTTCAGGACAGCGGGGTGTCAACAAAAGCTAGAAATCTAGTAGCCTTTTCCCAATAATGACACTTAATTACAGATAGCTGTCACACCACCATGGATTCACCTTTTATCCTTGTTGTGTCCCTCTCATACAAAACTGGCTGATATCCAGGGAGTAGTCTTCTATCATTTAGATTGATGGTTACTGAGTGACAACACAATCACTTCAGTCAGGACGATTTTGGATGCGAGCCCATATGTTGCTGTCACATATCTGAGACGTTTATAGCTTCCAGGCCCCTACAGTGTCTATAGCTGCACATTATACTGTGTACAGGCACTTTATTGCTTCTCTCAGTCCAGTATTTCAGTATACCAGTGACTGTGTGGCATATGTGAAAGTCTTAAAGAGACACGACCTGAACTGTCATAACCCAAAAAGAGCAATCAAACCAAAAGGAGCGGCATATTTTCAATGTTCAGACATTGAGAACTGATGCTGCAGTTTGACTTTAAACCTCCATTTTCGTCCGTGTGCGTGCATATGCGTGCATGTGTCTATGCATGTGCGAGCGTTATCTGTTCACACACCTGTGTCAGAGACTGCATCCTGCTGCCCCACTCTCCTGTTGCCATGGTGAACTCCCTTTGGCCTACAGCAAGTGCATAGGTGTGTGCGTGTCTTTTCATGTGTGCAACTTCATGTTTTGCTTTTAACAAGTACGTGTGTATCCGTGCGCGTGCACATATGAATGGCTGCGTGGGGACCTGTGTGCAGGTGTTGCTGTGACCATTTGTGTGTGTGTGTGTGTGTGTGTGTGTGCGCGCACCATGAGTGTCAGCCTGTGTTTTATTGGGTGCACGTGTCCTCTGCGATCAAGCATTGAGACAGATGTGGGAGGAGGGGTGTGATGACTCAGAGATGGTGGGAGGAAGAGGTCCTTGTCCTCTTTTAGTCAGGCTGTTTGTCGTCCAGACTCCCCTCTCTCCGTCTCACCTGTCTCCTCTCCTCAAATAAATTCTTTGGACGCAAAAACCTGGCATGAAGTGCTAAACTGAAAATAAGACTTAGATATTATAAGAAGCCACAGATTACAGCGGACAGTCTCAACAACATGTGGCTGAATAAACAGGTAGCTCGATGATGTCTCACTAATTCGCCACATAATCAATGGACAATTATGTTGGACAAACTTATCATTTGCTCAGTCATTTCAGACGGCGTCATTCCAACACACACTTTGAAAACTTGTTACCGAAGGCAAAAAACTGGGCAGCTAGCTCAAGAGATGTGCTTGTTTCAGGAGGCAGGAAGGTGACTGCTGTCAAAAAATGACACCTTTCATCCACATCTGATTCTACACTTGTACTCACGAGTCAAGCTGTTACTCGGGAACATGTTTCAAGGGCAGACTGAGGGGTTGAAAGGGTAGATTATAGGTCTGCACTGCAACAAATGGGACCTTTATGCTGACGGTCCAGAAAGCCGAGTGTTTCAACATCAAGGTTTCACTGCATACAGAGACAGTGACAGCCATTTTCATACACACATGAAAAAACACAACCCTATGTAATAGACACTACACTTATATGCTACTAAAGTGCTTTCTTGATGACGCTGTTGTGGCAACGTAATCACTGCCGGGATTACACTCAGAGACAATGCTTCTTCCAGGGAACAAAACACTACATTCATATTCCACGTAGGCTTTGGACAGAGGTGGTTGGAGAGGATGGTGGCTGTACTATGTATACGCCTTTGACACCAGAACCCCGGGTTCATGTCTCGACTCCTGTCGTAAGTTTACTACAATGCGTTTTGGCTAACGTTGTGGAAAGATCATGATTTTGGTCAAATATTGATAAAAAGGTAATTAAAATCAACACTAATCAACACTTACCAGGTAGGCTACATTCATTAGTAGCATTTCCACATTATGGTTCAGAAATTGTTGTCCGCATTACATTTCCCTCAAAAAATATTTGCTGTTACAGATTAGTTGTATATAAACATCATTTCTAGAAGATGGCTGAAAAACACTAGCTGGATTGAGAATGTAAATCATGGTGAAGGGGTGAAGCAATGATTTGTTATTTACCGAACATTTCTTGTCTTGTGATATGTAGTCATAATGGCTCACAAACTGTATCAGATTACAGCTGGGACTGTAAACTAAAAATGAACTAGTTTGCTTTCATATCTTCCACATAAAAAAAATTAAATTATGTGATTATCATTTACTCACAGATATTTCCCATGACTCGATGTGTTGTTTCAAATTAGTTGCCAATATGGCTGATGTTTGGACTTGTTTTTGTTTTTTTACCTGGCGGATAAGTTACATAAAAATGTGAGATTTTTTCTGTTAAAATATTTAACCAACTGATTTGTTAATGACAGTCCTTCAAATATTTGTATCACCCCGCTTTAGCAGTATGTTGTATGTATGTTTAGCAGTAGTTGCACTGTCTGAATGCACTAGCCATGCCAGTGTTGTGTTGAAGTCTGTTCCCGCGTAGAACAGTGTTTCTCTCGTTAAAATACATAGCACCCTATTAAAGGAATACTTCACCTGCAAAATGACCATTTGTGTATCACTTGCTCACTGCCTGTTACCTTGAATTCCTGAAGAAAGTTTAATTTTTCTTACATGCCTCCTTGGTGAACAGAGCATCAAAGAAAAGGTAAACATTGTTCATGAATAGAAGTAATCGGGGACTGCATTTAAAGCCCAGTTCAGACCAATTATTTGTGACGAGACAAAACCATTTTAGAACGTTGCAAAGAAAACTTGCAGCGGTGTGAACTGGCCAGTCTGAGCTCAACTTAAGCTGGCTGATGGTGTCACCTGCAACTCTGCTGGTTTTAGAACATAAGGTACGCCTGTCTCTAAAGCCAATCAGCTTGTAGTGAAGTCCGCTGGTCAAGTCAGAATAACTGCAGGCACACATTCTTATTGACTAACTAAGTGACACTGCTTACTTATATTATTGTGGCATGAATACAGTCCATCTGATGCTGGTTTTGTTTTTGTTTGTTGCCATTTCATCACTACTACAAATGCAACTGTAGCCAGTATCTCACTATCACTATCCTCATTCATTTTTTAAGCAGCTACAAATTATATTCAACCACAAAATAAACCTGAAAGGCTGGAAATCAGAACAGAAGTACAGAGAGTTGTTGCATAGAGATGATACACCATCTCATCTAGTTGCATTGGTGTGAACCGGCAAGTTTTTAGATTGTTGCAGAACAGCATGTTGCTAGTAGTTGTCAGTTTCAACTCGTCTCATGGTGAATCTTTGGTCTCAACTGGGCTTAAAGGGAAAGTTTTGTTAAAGGAATACTTCACCTGCAAAATGACCATTTATATATATCACTTACTCACTGCGTGTTACTTTGAGTTCCTGAAGAAAGCTTCATTTTTCTTCCATGCTTTCATAGTGATCAGAGAATCCAAAAACACCCACTCTCACACAACTCATGCAGTATAAACCAGGTCTCATTTATCCAGACGTATACTCAGTACTTGTCAAACACATGCATTTTTACCTCTTACAATTCAAAACACATCAGTGCAAACAGTTTCACGTCGCACGGAGAGGTACCGTGTTTAGGGGGAAGAATTTTATATTGTAACGTTTAAGAGAAAATGTGTGTGTTTTTAAAGTACTGAGCACTACAAGAGTTGTTTGGGAGATTGTAAACAATATAGTTTTTTGTTGATATAGTTTTGCTTTTGTTAAACATGGACCTTGATTACTTTAAATCATGAAGAATGTTTGCTTTATATCATCCACCAAAAGTATTAATTGTAAGATTCACTTTGTCTTCACATTTTCAGAACAACAGCGTATTTAATTTGAGATAGAGAACAATAATACTCAAATACTCTAATAAAAATAATGGACTCAGAGCAGTTATACAGTTCTGCCGCTTTCTGGAAGCTGAGTGAGCTCTCTGTCATTATATCTGCTTTTACCTCGACACTTTTATCACCTCCTCTCTTTTCTTAGCACCTGATTTTTATTCTCTCCTGCTCCTTTTACCACTTTACTCAGACAATTCTCCTCTCTTCTACCCTGCTCTTCCCCTCTATTATTTCCTGACAGTCTGCTCATCCTTTTCTCCAGTCCTCATCTATCCCACTTTTCTGTGTGTTTTTCTGTCCTTCTCAATGTCTCCTCTCCTCCCCATTTCCTCCTCTCCTCTCCTCTCCTCTCCTCTCCTCTCCTCTCCTCTCCTCTCCTCTCCTCGGAGTATCTATCTGTTCCTGTTCTCTCACTTTATCTCCTTCACCTTCTCCTCACTATCGCTTCTTGTTACTGTCTCCCACTCTTTTATCAGCTCCCTCACTTATTCTATCTTTGACTTTTTCCCTATTTTTATTCTAACCTCACCTCGCATGCTGGCTCTCTCCGTGTCTCCTTCACCGTGCGTGGGCTCCAACCTCAACACTGCTGTTTGAGTCACAGGGCCACAGTGTGTTTGTGCACAGGATTGCATGGGTGCCGTGTTTGATAGTGAGGACACGTTGATAGATGGGTATACCATCATATTTTTTTGTGTCTGTTTGCACGTTTTTGTTTTGCGTTTGAAATAGTTGGTGTGTGTTGTCACAAACACTTGTGCTTCAAAGCATCAACCCTGCTCCACCTAGCAACAGCCTGCACCGTGCACACACCAACCTTTTTTCTCTCTTTCTGCCCCTCACATCTCTCTTTCAACCCCCCCATCATGCTGTGACTGGGAATACTGGAGATGAATTTACATGCTCACATGCAGGCATACTGGTGCACACGCACACACTAACAGTCGCTCTGTTACTGGTCTTTAAGCAGATCTGATGACGTTGGTTTCGGCTGCGTGAAAGCTTCTAAAGAATGATATTCAAAAAGAGACCTTTCGGTTACTATGGCAATGACAGCGATATGAATGTGACAGGTTCCTCATAAATGCAGTCAGATTGAGCACATCTCCATGTAATTATACCTGGGTTGAGAGCTCACTTCAAATCCATGCACAACACACAAACACACATACACTTCTCCATGCCTTCTCATTCGCTCTCCCTGCACGCTGCAGTTACACTGCTTTGTGACACACGCACACACACACTCACACACACACACACACACACACACACCACCACCACCACCTCAGAAACGTTCATATGAGGAAATGCTGTAAGTGTAATGAAGACAAGGGCTGGTGACCTTTAGTTTTAATACATTGTATTAGCCTACTCTTTCTCTTTCTCCCCCAAACACACTCAAACATATGCACCCACATGCTATCTGAATATGAAATTATATTTATCTCATGCAAATACAGACACGCCTAGCTTTGGCATAAATGGGGAGAGAATCTAAATTCACACAGCAGAGAGTGGGCATTCAGGTGATGCTTTTATTTTCATTTGTGTTTCAAATGGCAATTCAAAGCAAGCACCAAACCTTGTACCGTCAATTTTAAGGTTTTCCAGTGTATTTAATTGAAATTACATCTTAATATTCCACTTTTGAATTTGTTGCACACATGTCTTTGATAAAAGCTCTTATCTTTCTGGGGACCGTTTCGCTCTTTGTGAGAAGCAAACAAAGCATGCAACGTTTTGCATTTTGGCCATAATAACTGTATGCTCTTTTGGCAGAGATACCCCGATACATCAAGGACCAGACTTTCCTCTGTGTGGTTTTGATGAGAGCCATGCTGCACTCTGAGGAAAAGAACTGTGTCAACAAAAACAATCCAGCAAAAAGCGGAGCAACTTGTGCACACTTAAAAAAAAAAAAATAAATAAAAAATCTGCAGACACCACCTGGCATAAATGCACCCATCTCTGAGTGGTTGTTCTCCGTCTGACTCACACAAAGCACACAGCTATGGCAGAAATAGATGGCCATTTCAAATAATTGAGGATTTTGTCCTTCTTTCAAAGTGTAGAGGACCCTGTGACCATTACACTGGTGCAAAGGCATCATTTATCTTTGGTACTTTTCCTTTCTCTGACAGGACATACTGTGTTCTGACATATTGGAGATAATAATAACTTTAAACAAAGCTTTGCAATGAGACCAATAGTAAAGCTAAAAATGTACAAGATATGAAACAGAATACAATAATTTCAATACTTTAAATAGTTACAATAAATATCAGTTGAAATAAAATAGCCAAACAATAAAAGTGAGTTTTAGCAAAAGTTTTAAAAGAGGTCACTGAGTTTGTCTGATAAAGATCCTCAGGCAGGGAGTTAAAACAGCTGAGCAGCCCGGACAGCATAAGCCTAGTAACCTTTAGTGATAAGTCAGGGTTTTGAACCATTGGCAGGGCCTTGCTGGAGGATCTCAAGCAGCATTCAGGCTCACATGGATCAGATCATAGAGGCAGGAGCTTGACCATTCAAGCCTTTATAAAAACAAACAAGAAAAACAAAACATTAAAATCTTGAAATCAATTCTAAAACCCACAGGTAACTAGTGAAAGGCAGCAAGGATCAGTGTGATGTGGCCACATCTCTCTGTACGAATTAAAAGCCTTGAAGCAGACTTTTGTATAAGTTGCAGTCTTTGGATGTTTTCGCTGTTGATACCAGAATAAAGTGTGTTGAAGAAGTCAAGTCTGGAGGAGATAAAAGCATACATCACCTGTTCTAAATCTGCAGTTAAATGTCTCAGTTGGGAAAAGCAGGACCGTACCACTTCAGTTGGCTGGGTATCAAAAGACAGCACTGGGGCAAAAATAACACTTAGGGCAGTGGTTCCCAGCTGATCCAGCCACAGGGTCCAGATTTCTCCTGAGTCATTAGTTCAAGGTCCACACAGTTTAGTACGTTCAGCGTCATACTTGTGTTTGGCCATGTCGTCGAGCTAGTTTGCTGTTTCTGTCAAGTAGCTGTCCATTGCTGTACTTCAAAATAAAGTGTGTTTTTAACAAACTTGAAATGTTTGGGAGTCACTTGCGGTCCGCAACCCACTTTTGGACTGCAACCCATCAGTTGGGAAACAATGACTTAGGGTATGGGCCTCTCTTTTTTTCTTAAACATTACCAGACAAGACACCATTGACTGGAAGACAGACTGGGACTGGAGGGGGTAATTATAACTTTTCTGAGACATTCACTTGCAGGATTTTTTTGGAAATTCACTTCTTAATTTGAGTGAGGCAAGACATAAAACAAGAAACATCAGTTGTGCCATGCTTTAAAGGAATACTTCACCCACAAGCTAACCATTTACACATCAATTATTCATGCGGTGCTACCTTGAATTTGGGAAAACGTGACTAAGTGAAAGCAGATAAGTTTCACTGTTAGATAGTTAGAAAGGGCTGAAGGCAAGGCAGTGCATTTGGGAAGTAGTGAGCATACGACTGGATACATGAGACCTCGATTATACAGCACAAGTTATGTAAGAACGTAGTTTTGCTGTTGTTAAACCATAACTTCAATTAATCACCAATATTTGTTCACCGGAGGCTTGCAAGAAAAACAGAGTTTTCTTTTGAATTCAAGGTAACACAGCATAAATAATTAATGTATAAATGGTAATTTTGTGGGTAAAATATTCCTTCAAAGGAACATACTCTTATGTGTCATCCACATTGCAGTGGAAGTCTATTCTATGTCTACAATGACTTGCCCTGGGATCTGCATGTTTATGGTAAACAAGAGGGGACCTATAATAGAGCCCTGGGGGACCCCACAAAAGAGGGGAGGTGGATGCATCTCCAAGCAGGACAGAGAACAGGGTGTTCTCATGCATTGTTCATACATTTTCATAGGATAATATACGAACTGTTGTATGAGGATATGCTGCAGAGAAGGACCTTTTGACAGACAGGAGATGAACCAATCCAGCAACCAAGATTTTTAGGCAAGTGATCAAGACATTGTTGTCAAAGGCTGGGCTGAAGTAAAGGAGAATTGAAATGGAATACAGGCCTGTGTCGGCAGCAAACAGTAGGTCATTGGAGATCTAACCAGAGCTGTCTCAGTGCTGCATTAAGAGCGAAAACCACACTGAAATTTTCCAAAAATGTGGTTGTTGTTTTTGAAAGAAATCAGTTGATTAAAGACAACTTGGATAAACATTGCAGCTTAGAGATGGGTCAAAAATGGGTTACAATGACTTAGAGAAGGCTTCTGTGAGAGGAGGCATGTTTAAAATTGGAGGGGCAAATTAATAATGATTAAAATATCCAAACCGATGGCCTAAAATGAAGCTTTTAAAAACCAGGGTGTAATGGAGTCTGAAGGGCAGATGGATGGCTTAGATCAAAGTCAGCTCTTGTGTTGTGTCTAGGTTTCCCCCAGGTGGGATATAACATAAATGGAGCACATACCAGACAGTGAAACCTCTACAGCCACTCTCTTCTAGACATTTTGAGCACATGACCCAAATGAGAAATGCTACAGTGACTTTTCATACGTGTTGAAATCTATCAGAAGCTTAAGAGAGGAAGAGAACACCTCTGTTCATGTTTCAAAAACAGCATTATTCTCTTCTTTCACTCCTCATCTCCAGATTTGCAGCTGTCATAGAATGACTTATGAATTCAACAGTAGCCCATAATTTTCTTAATTTTCATGCCAGGAATCACTCAGTGTGGACTGGGCATTAGCTGTTAAAGTGCTTCACGTCTCAAGAACTTTTTGTTTTCCTTGAGGATGCTCTTTGCTGAACAAAACTAGTTATGCCCAGAGGCTGATTGAAGGGCGCTTGAGATGGGATGTCATCCATCTTGAAAAGCATCTCTCTAATTAACTTAAGACTGAGATGAACTTGAGGCAAAACATCACTTTGTCTCTGGCAGCATCCCGTTGATTAAGTGTCCTCTATGTCAGGCCCTGTAGACACGAAATGAAGCCTTGACATGATCAATCTAGAAGGAATTAGTCCTTTGCAAAAAAAAAACGATGCAATATTAAACAAATCCTCAGTTTATCCAAATAATCTTAACCTATTTGAAGGTGAAACTTTAACTGAAAGCGCTCAAAAAATGTTATAATTGTCTACTGTATTGAAAAATTGTACATGCCTGCACAAAGTACACACTAAGGCGATAGTTCTGCAAAAACTAGTGGGTATTTTAAATATTACTGGAATACATTATTGCTTAATCTTTCCATCTAAAATGTACTATGGTTAAATTTTGGCTTGTTTAAAACCTTCTGTGATCCTAAGGCAGTAGCCAAGATAATTTAAATTGTGAGGTCATAAGTTTTTCCCAGGAGTATTTAAGAAATCACAAAATGTTACCTTTTATTTAGTCATTCAGCTGTCCAACTTCATTATGCTGTTTTTATTTTGCTAAAATTAAGTGCAGAATACTAACTTTGTTTGTGGACTACCATTTTGTGGACTACCATTTTGAAGCCTTGAGGGTAGCATTTTGGCCATTTTGATTTATCAGAGCCAGAAGTGACTATATTTGGACAAGAGGGGGGAGTTGTAGGGTAGGAAGGGGTGGATCAGACTGAGAACCCAAGGACATGGCTGTGGTGGCGACTTGTCAATCACAAGGTGGCCATGCCCTAAAGCACACCCTGCTTTATCATCTGTTTTACTTAAAATAGGACCATAAGTTAAAAAACTGGGAAAATCTTTACTGAGGTGGTAAATCAAGTGAGAAGTTGGGCCATTTTCTCATAGACTTACATACAATCTGACCTCTTTTTGCAACCAGAGGGGTTGCCCCCTGCTGGCCTTTAGAAATAATGCAAGTTTAAGGGCTTCTGCATTGGCTTCACTTTACAGACTTGGAGTTGAGCTCTGACGGCCAAAACACACCGGAAGTGAATGGTGTGTGTTAAAACAGTGTGTGTCAAAAGTGTCAAAATATTATTTTCAATGTACAACCCCACACCAACAGCAGTTACATGCTGTCGGCACTTTACACCCTTGCCCTATTTCCAGCCTTGCCGCCCCCAGAATTAAATTAATTTCCCCCCCACTCACTCTCTGCTTGTAAATACCAGCTCCTGTAGCAGCTCTTTTTCTCAATTCCTATGGCAGCTCGACTCCTGTCCTGACCGTGGATGCAAAAAGAACTCAATTTACTGGTGTTTTTTTGGTAATCTAGTAGCTGTGTGATTGGCAAGTGTTTAAAGGACTGATCAGGCTCAGGCTAAAAACTGCTGTTGTGGGTCTGGCTCAGGTCATGTTTGGATAGAAACTATGTGGGTCTATGTAGGATTGGGCCTAATTGTTTTGGCCTGATCAGAGCTCTAACTTGGAGATAACCCCCTGGTGCAAGCAAAGAATGTTAACGCCTTTTAGTTTTGTTGTGAGAAACCCAAGATTTCAAGACATATTGGAGGGCAGAAATTTTGACGTCCTTAGTGATACGGTAGCTAATGCCTTGTGTGGTCCCCCTGCTCTTTGCATACACTGTTGAGCAAATGCTGCTCCCCCACGTTTAAGTAATAAAATTGGTGAACTTTTTTTTCATGAAAACTGATAGAAATGATGGCCACATTTAAAAATAAAAAACAATACTGATTAACTTGCTTGGACATAAGTATTAAAACTATCTGTCTCTCACCTTGAATAGTTAGACTGAGGGACCATCTGGGAGGACCATATGTCTTCACACTTCCAGTAGGCTAATGAGAGGGGAATCTAAAGGTACTGGAGTCAAATTAGCATCACTGTGCACAAAGAAGTGTGTGTGTGTGTGTGTGTGTGTGTGTGTGTGTGTGTCAGTCACACTGTTGAGTTTTACCCGTCCAAGGACGCTTTGCTACATCTGGTTACATGTGCACTTTCTGCAGTTTGCTCTTTTTATATCAGTAAGCAGCTCATGTTTTGAACAGTAGACAAGGGGCAGAAAGGTGTAAGCTTTTCAATTTTATTTATTTTTTACCTAATAAAGGTTTAATATTTTATAATTTAAGTGTATTATGAAGAATCAATTGTGTTTTCAAGTGGCAACTAGACTCAGGTTCATCATCAGGCATGTTCCTCTTGACCATCGAATAGTATCTTGGTGTTTTAATAAAGAAAGCCCTTGTGTTGAATGCTAATAATCACACACCACTTAATATGTCATTCATTAACACATTTTCTCAATAAGAATTACAACACCAGCCTTAGTAGAATATTAATGGAGATATATTTTTTTCTGGTTTAATTGTTCATTCTGAATTCAAAGAAAAGACGATGCAGAATGCGTGATGATTGTATAAATGGAGGGTCACTTGCCTTATGTACCAACACCTCCACTTTTATAGATCAGAATCACTCACTAACACCCAGTCCAGCATTTATACCATTATTTATAGATGATTATTCATCCCTGTATGAAACAAGGAGCTACATAACGCCCTACACGTTACCCCAGCAGAGCCTTTGTGTGTGTCTGCTGGCGGTGCTTGTTTGCTCCAGGCATTTCTTTGGATGACTGGTGGCTGCTGGAATAGACTTTGACCATTTGTAGTCCCAGTGGGAGTAAAAAAAAATCCCAACTGAAACTGTGTGACCACCGAGCTTTCTGAAAAAGAGAGCAAAAGCAAGAACAAAAGAAAGAATACAGTCAAAGAGTGAGCTTACGGCAAGAAATAGAGATGTAAAAGCCACAATGAGAGAGTGAACAAGGCAGAGAGGAGGTGTTGGGACACACAGAGGGACAGAGAGCAGGCCTGTAGTGTGTCAGGCACCGCCCACTTTGACCTTGGTCGCACCTCCTCCATTCATCCATTCACACTGACGCACACACGGGACACAAGGCAGCACACACACACATACACACACACACGGGACAATACATGCCACGACTGAAAACCACTAAAGGGAAACTGTTGTCGGGTGGCCAAGCCTAAATTGAATGCACCAACTTTCCCCACTTCCTTCCTGTTTTTGTTTGTCTTTTTCTTTGTGTGTTTGTGTGTCTCACAGAGTGAACAAGGCAGACTTTGATTCACAGACTGTGCATTTGTGTGTGTGTTTGCATTCACACACTGTGCAATCTGAATATCTGCATGTGTGTGTGTGTGTGTGTGTTCATGCTCGTGTGTGTAGGTGGGGGAGATTGCCGGACAGATGTCTTGTGTGGATGTTGTGACATGGAGCTGACTGGTCCATTCGGATCACTCCCACACAACATCACACCATCGAGGCAACGCAAACACACATATACACACATACACAGCAACTATTGTTCCAACTTGCCCATGTGACTGTGGAAACGACGCCTTTTTTCCCACCACCTTAAGAAACAGCTACAGCCGAGTGTGAATTTACACCAAGAGCAACTTAAAGCAGGTCTCACTCACACAACACCCACATTACAGAATATAACCAGCTCCTTAAAAACTGTGCTCTTTTATAGTAAACAAACTTTCCATACTGCAATACATTCCATGTTTTGCCTTTTAATGCATGCACAAACATCATGTTGGAAGGAACAGTGTGTAGGACTTTGTGGCATCTAGCGGTGAGGACTGCAGACTGCAACCAGCTCAAACTTCTCCCATGTGCCAAATGTGCTCCTGGTTAGGATTCCTTCAGTGTTCATTGTTCAGGAGGTTTTTACCAGGTGCCGAATTATCCGCAGTGGTCTCTTTCTCTCCAAACCAAACAGACCCAGAGATCTAAACCAGTACAAATGCTGAATAAAGCAGTTTCATGTTAAAAATCAGTGTTTTTCCGATGCTGCTTGTGGCGCAGGGGCTGCTGACTGTGGTGGCCGTGCAATAAACCTGAATGGCACTATCTAGAGCCAGTGTTAGGTTTGTCCATTCTGGGCTACTGTAGAAACATGGTGGTGCAACATGGCAACCTCAGTGGACAAGGACCTGCTCCCCATGTAGATATAAACGGCTCATGCTGAGGTAACACAAACATGACAATTGTTATGTTCACGTGATCATACACTGACGATAGCATAGGTATTATCAATCCATCCATCCATTTTCACCCACTTATCCAGGGTTGGGTCATGAGGACAGTAGGCCAAGGAAAGCACCCCAGATGTCCCTCTCCCCAGCAACGCTCTCCGGCTCCAGACGAGATATGTAATCCATCCCGAGTGTTCGGAGTCAGCCCCGGGGCCTCCTATCAGTGAGACATGCCTGGAACACCTCTAATGGGAGGCACCCAGGAGGCATCCTGATCAGATGCCCAAACCACCTCAACTGACCTCTTTCAACACAAAGGAGCGGCGGCTATACACTGAGCTCCCTCCGGATGTCTGAGCTCCTTACCCTATCTCTAATGCCTCGTTTCCACTTACATATATGTATGAGATGAGGCAACTGGAAGTCCATTCATTCCTATGGGATTCTCCATGATATCTGATGTGCCTACAAAACTCCTCCCCTCCGCAATATTTCGTTCCGGAATTTGCCTCAAGCATGTTAAATAATTGAACTTTTGCAGTGGAATTTGGAGAGACAGTATGACAGTGTGCTAGCTTACTTCAATTCAGTTGCCTTTGTTGACTGTCAAGTGAGTTTGTCTGATTAAAAAGAACTTGTTTATCTAGTTTTAACACATTGTGAATCTGAGTAATGTTGTTCTGCTTAAATGTAGTTATACATTATAAACAGCCAGACTGACATTATGACTCGTTCGACCGTTCATACGTCCCTTTAATTAAACATTTCACAAAACATGCCACGTACATGGCAAGTCCTATTTCTGTCTTGGTAATGTTCCCAGTGCATATTCCAAACTACTGGATGGCGAAAATTAGCCTCTCCCCCCATGACTACAGGTAATTTCTATCAGGTTTCTATCCATCTGTAAAACAATGCACTTCCTTGTGTTGGACACTAGAGGCATCATCCATATATTTACGGATCTACGAACACTAGTCAAATACGGAAGTGGAAAACGAGGCATAAGGCTGAGTCCAGCCATTCCACGGAGGAAAATCATTTCAGCTGCTTGTATGCGCAACCTCATTCTTTTGGTCACTACCCAGAGCTAATGACCATAGGTGAGGGTTGGGACATAGATGGACCAGTATATCGAAAGCTTCACCTTCCAGCTCTTCACCACGACAGTCCAGCAACCGCCGATCCATCTCACACTTCATTCAACCGACCCTCACTCATGAACAAGACCTCGAGTTACTTGAACTCTCTTACTTGAGGCATATTTATTATTTTATATTCTTTTTCTGTCAATGTTGCCCCCTAAGTCCCACACACTGGATCTTTTAACAGCACAGTTTGACAACACAACATTCATAATCATGGTTGGTGGTATATCTGCATCATATGTGTGGTTACATGGTGTATTGAATCTGGACATATTGCATCTGCATAAGGGCAGGAATTATGTGATGTTTGTCCATTAATATGATAACATCTGATCCTGCGTCAGTTCCTGGCTTTGTCCTCCATCTGCCAGTGTGTTCTGAGGCATTACAGAGGCCGGCACCACAGACTCAGTACACAGTGTGCCTTCAGATATGGTCAGTGGGAAAAGTTTCTTTCTCTAGCAGTGCTTTGTCTGGGGTTTTTCACTTCTTCCATCCTAATATTTTTACTTTCTGTTTGGCATTGTCGTACTGGCAGAGTGATGCATAATCTCATAAAACTATGTGAAAATGCCAAAGTCATTCACTCGGTTCATCCGTCAGTTCATATTCTGTTTTACCACATGGCTGTGGAATAAATTTATTTTTCTTGGTTTTCCATCACATCATCCATCCTATTCATTATTTATATATTCCTAAATTAAATTTTCTATTTCAAGCTCCATTCAGAACAAAACCATTTCACTCCTGCAATGCCTGTTCGCCTCTGTACACTTCAGTGTCAGTTGTAGCTACTATGTGAGGACATAGGGCTGAATAGAGAAGCTGCAACATCACCATTGTGAGGAAGTCCGGTCTGGTTTAGTTTATCTTCAGCTTTACCTGTTTCTATAGAGACATTATAATGGGGCCAAGCACTATAACAGCCTGGTACATTGAGGTAGAGTAGTTAATATCTCACAACACATGAATGATGACACCCAGATGACCCCCACACACACACACACACACACCTACACACACACTTACTCATACACCAAGACCACACCCTGTCTTTCTTTCATCCAGCAGCTCATTCATACATGATGCTGAGCCATATACAGTAGTGCACACACACACACAAACAGCAGGGGGAGATGACAATGAATAGTGACCCTCCCATTCTCTTTCCTCCACCACACACGCACTCCCTCTCCCTTTTATGTCCCAAACGATGACCCCCTCCATCCCTTTCTCTTTCCTCAGTTAGTCTTTGAGCACAAACACTTCACACAGAGCTGCACAATGAGCGCTCTGTAATGGAGGGAACCCTATGTCTGCATTGTACTGCAGCGCTTTGTCTTTGGCCATCATCACACATCTTTCTCTCCCTCCATCTCTCTGTGCGGCTCCATCCTTCCCGCTGTACTGAGTAGGCTCCAGGCGAGGAGTATGTCGGTCCCCAGAGGCCTATATCTGAAGAGTTATGACGCTGAAACACACTACACTTGCTGAAATCGTACAAAAAAATGGCTGAGATGGTGCATGCTTTATATCTGCAGGACGATGAGGTAGTTAAGGAAGCACACACGTTGTAATAAAGTGTCCAGAAAGATAGGAGTTTTTAAAAATGCTTAAATGTCAGAACTAGCGCAGTTTGTCTTTGATTCAGTTGTTTATGAGCGTTCACATGGCAACAGTTTTTACGTCAGTCTTCCTTTGTCATCCACCTCTCCTCCTGATATCTATGTTCACATCAACGTGGCTGACAATGAACCCTTTCTTTCCCTCCATCCTTCCCTCTCTTTCCCCTCTCTGTTATCTACCACTCTGAATCGATGTCCACATCAAATCACATGACTACACATGCCTCCCTGTCTGTCTCCATCCATCTGTGGCCCTGCTTTTAGCAACTAACAAAGACGAGAGTAATGGGAAATTGGAAGAATCTGATAAACATTTGTCCGGACGTGTCTCGACACCATCATGGAGCCTATTGTCTTGATGTATTATTAGATGTGATAAACGACTTTAATTGGCCATTGAACACATGAACACTCATAGATTGTGTTGAGAGCGAGTGTTGAGTGCTTATATTCAACGAGAGACACTTTTTTTTTTTTTACTTTAATTATGAATTCAGTGTTGATAGATACGAATCCCCTAAAGAGACATGGGGGAGCAGGAAAATAGATAGGTAAAAAAAAGTTGCAGGGTAAACAAACAAATATTTTGCATTCTCCTGAGAAACTTCTGCATTCCCTGCAAAACTTATGTTCTCCCTAAAATATTTTGAGTCTCCATGCTCACCTCCTGTAGCAGAGCAACAAGCAGAGGGATTAATGATGGATAAATGAGCAATATATGCACTTCATCAGCAGGATTTGCACTGAATATTTTGCATGTTTGCATATTTCAGTCAATGGCTTTATTTACTGAATATTTAGCGCCAGTATTTATAGAATATTTTAAACTTTGGTTAATTATGTGTCTTCTGGCAGCTGCTGTAATGAGTAATTGTCCAGCAACAGTTTAGTGCAGTAAGATTAGCATGCTATACTGTGTTACAAAGTGTTGCTTGTGTATTTTATAGTCTACTGTTTCAAGTTGTTGCATAAACACTTACCTGTCTGCTCCAGGGTGTTTGTCTAAAAGAGTTCAAACACTGATATAAACATTCTGGGAGGGACGAAGTGATAGGATGTGAGGGGGGTGTTGGCAACAGTGCTCCCTGATGGCAGTGACACCCCCCCCCAGCAGAAAAATGCACTCATTACTTAAAGTGTATGTCATATAAAAACTTGAGTAATAGTCAAAGTTGTCATATGGAATATTTAAAGTGTGCTGATTGAGTCACGTTGTCAGCTTGTGCATTGAGTAACATTACAAGTTCCACCTTAAAAGTCGCCGGCAGTCGACTCCAGCTACTGCGAGAGGCAGCAAAACATCCTTTCATTTTATAGTTACAGTTTACTAATAAAACTCTCCACAGTATGAACAGTGGTTACATGAGCCTCAAAACCAGCCACAACTCAGCCCTGAGCACAGTGACTGCCCGCTTTTGACCAGTCAACAGACTGCAGTGTTCACAGCTCCACCTTTTAGTACCAGATCTGTGTGCTGGGTACCCCAACAGAGGGGGGACCAAAAATGGGGACGGTACAGAACGGTTCCATTGGTACCATCCACAACTTTTCACAGTGGAAACGAGGCTTTAGGTGAATAGCATGGCCACCAGCCTAAGGCACACCTGTGCAATATTCATGCTGTCTAATCAGCATCTTGATATGCCACACCTGTGAGGTGGGATGGATTATCTCGGCAAAGGAGAAGTGCTCACCAACACAGATTTAGACAGATTTGTGAACAATATTTGAGGGGAAATGGTCTTTTGTGTGTATAGAAAATGTTTTAGATCTTTGAGTTTAGCTCATGAAAAATGGGAGCAAAAACAAAAGTGTTGCGTTTATATTTTTGTTCAGTGTAATATCACTACAGAAAAAGACAGCTGCCGACTGGCTTGATCACGGTTCACTCTCATTTTCATGTGGCATTAATACTTCTTTGGAGAGTGCAAAAGGTTAGCAAGAGAGTGCAAAAGTTTTGCGAGGGAACACAAACGTTTTTTCTGCCCTATGTCCCTTTAAGTCTCTGTAAATAAATGCTTCTGTTTGACAAAAAAATGAAAATCTTTCTAATTATTGATGCAGTTTTCATCTCTCATGGCTTTTGGTTGTTTCTCACAAGACATAGGCTGATTAATTGTACTCGCCACATACATAAAAGATCAATACGGGCCTTTTAGTTCATGTAAGACATGGAAAAGCAGCACTAAACTGGAATTACTGGGGATTTTCTGCAGTGTCTGCGACTGGCAGCTCCGGCTAATGAGGTATCTGGTTTCTCCATACTGCATGTGAGTTGTTATAAATTGCCATATTAAGGGCTTTTTTTGAAATCACTGCGTTCTGTGCTGGATGTGTTCATGCGTGTGAGACAGGCAGAAAGCAAGAAGCAAGAGAGGAAAAAAGTCTTCTGAATGCTGTTGTATGTGAGCACGTTCTATTTTGGTTTGTTTAGTTTGCGGTGAGTGCATCTGTGTCTCTGATCTACTCGCTGCTAAACAACCAGGCACAGATGCTCAATCTGTGTTTGTGTATGTGTGTGTGTGTTATTCACAGGTCTGTCATTATTCCTTCGCATAAACTCACCTTCTCTTTTCATGCCCTAATTGTCTTATTCATGCACATGCACATATTTGCAGATTGCACATTTACTTTGCTGCAGCTGTACAGTTGGTACTTTATTGAAGGTAATGTAGCCTAATTAAAGCACAAAAAAACCCGAGTTAACTTGCATGTGATTGTGCACACGTGTGTCCGACTATGTGCTTTACATGGTTGAGTAAATCCTTCCAGTCTCCCTGCTCTGCTTTCCCCATGACAACAGTGAATCATTTTTCCTGTGGCTTATAGGGACACACACACACACACACACACACACACACACACACACACACACACACACACACAGAGCCAGAATCCTTGTGTAAATAACTGTCTTTTATGTGCATACTGTAGGAAGCTAAACAACCAGATAACCTTGTACTATGACACGCAATTTAAATGCAACATTTTTGTCCTGGATCTGAGATCTTGATAGATTTTACAAGGGTGTGTGTGTGTGTGTGTGTGTGTGTGTGTGCGTGCGTGCGCGTGCGTGCGCGTGCGTGCGTGCGTGCGTGTGCGGATACGTGAACATATTCCAATCTCATTCTGTCTATTCAGTCTCTCCTCCCAGGCATTCACGGTGTCACACTTAGTTGTATAAATGAAAAGTGAGAGATGTATTTGTGCGAAGAATGAAAGAGAAGTTCAGTAACTACTTTGCTTTCACACCTCCCTGTACCTCGCCAATCGCTGCACATAGTTGTCGGATTATCTATTTCAGAAAGCCCCTCGATTCCACCGTCAAAAGGGGGGTTTAGTTGTGCGATCAGACAGTCTGATAAGAAGCTTGTTTTCAGCATGCTGAGGCCTTAGAGCTGTAGCTGGTAACTTTTATAAAAAATAACTTTTGTCATATTTGCTGAAACTGTCACTATATTCACACAGCGCTAAAGGAGACAGAGAATCCTCTGCCTACTTTATTGCCTTGTAATGCTTCTAATGGCCTTACAACAAGAAAATGACAACAACCAATCAGAGCCAAGGAGTCTCTAATGCAGCGCTGATGAAATATGAATCAAGATTCTGTTACTGCATTGCCTAATTTCTCACCTCAAATGTTTTCATAAACATGACTGTATCCAACATGGCCGCCAGGTCACAAACTCTCATTTTACAGCTAAACAGTACACCAAGGGTGCATTGACACCAGGATAGTCTGGGGGACTCTATTCGATTGGGCGGGGAATGCCAAAAAATTTCACACCTTCATTAGGTTCGGTTCACTTTCACACTGCACTTTTTAAAGTGGACCAAACCGCCTGGACAACGTCATGCAGTTACAACAGCTGCTCGTTTGGGGGCGGTATTGTCCAAAACAACCACTCACCAGGAAGAAAAAAAAGCATGAGGAAGAAGGAAACCGGGCTCATCGATTGGCCAGGATCGGAAAACGGAAATCCATCTCTTTCAGCCGGTGTAGTGTAAGATTTAATCTTTAATCAGGTACAGGTGTTATACTGCATAAGTTGATTAAGAGTAAAGGTTATATAACCATGTTTTATGTATAAGTTCCTATAAAACTGTTTGTTATGCATTTATGTGTGATAGAACACTGTTATACAAGTCTATGTATTCATAACACAAGGTTATGTATTCACATTGAAGAGCACACATATACCACACCATGTACTGTTTAATAATAACACACACACACTCTAACGTTTGTATTGCATGACACACACTTGAAAGTTCACATTGCATGAAAGCACAGGGGACTGTATAGAGAAAGTCCCCAGGTTTTATATGTTTTTAAAAAATAAAGTGAAACCAGGCTCGAACCTAATGGTGGGAGAATTTGGGGATTTCCAGACCCAGGGATTACACCATTAGGTCATGTTTGGACAAGGGCCCAAGGGGCCTGTCACCAATAGATTTGGACCAGATGGAAAAGGGCTAAAAAGAAAAAGACCTGCCACCAATAGGTTCGAATGCAGGTAGGAAGGACTAAAGGAAAAGGGTGGAGGTTCTCTCAAATCTTCACCAGCATAAAAGGGAGAGCGCAGAAGGAGAAACTTCAGTCTTGCTCTGGAGCCTGACTCAGTGAGTTGTATGTGTTGAAGCTTGTGAACACATTAAACTCGATTGTACCAGATTCCATTTAACTCCAGTGTTTCTCTAAGTGTCAGCCAACTGAACCTAAGATACTAAATCTACTCAGAGGACGATCTTGAAGAGAAGTAGAAGACGAGGTCGGGAGCCATTTGGCCCACTTCCAGGCACCGATTTTCGCTTCTACACCGGCTTGGTCACCACAAAAACACCAAGCACCAAAATGCACTGCGCTCTAAGTCACTTCCTCTCTTCGGTTCAGCGAACCGCACCAGGGTTCACTTGCAAGTGAACCGAGACTCCCAGTTTTCAATCGGGCTTCGTTTGGTCCGCACCAGAGTTTAAATGAGTGTTCACACCACTCCAAACGAACCGAACTATCCATAGAAGTGGACCAGGGTTTGTTTAAAGCGGACCAAATAGCGCCAGTGTGAATGTGTCCTAAAATATGCTTATGACAACATTTGAAGTTAAAAATAAGCAGTGCTTTAACAAAATTATGATTCATATTTGATCAGCGCTGCCTAGCTTGACAGTTTGACTGCAGTTCACGAGCAGTAATTGACATAACTGATAGATGCATCGGAGACTCCTCGGCTCTGATTGGTCGGTTTTTGTTTTTCAGTGCGCCCTGGTCTAATACTAGCATATACTTTTAGAAGCAGTAGGAAAAAGAAGAGGGGATGTGTATTTTTTCACAGATTAATCTGTCTTATGTACTTTTTCATAATATAGTGACAGTTCCGGCAAGTGTTACCAGTTATTTTTTTATTTAGCAAGTTACCACGTGTAAAGCAAGGCAAGGTATGTTTATATATAACACAATTAGGCAACAGGGCAATGTAAAGTGCTCTCCAGAAAACATCAAAAACATCGAGACCAAGAGACGAAGTCCAAAAGAAACAGATTTTAAAAGGACATTATTATTAAAAATGCCATGAAAAAGCTGTAGATTAGAAAAGCTAGAATATACTAAGACGGATATAAAGTATAAAAAGATCAAAAGTTACAGTGCAGTGTAGGAGATGAGTAGATATTTGATTTAGCAGCAAACAGACAAGTCTGTTTCAGATATTTGATGCTTAAAAACTAAACACTGCTTCCCAATGTTTAATCTTGACACAAAGCAGACCCGTCCCAGAGGCCGCAATGATTCACTGACTGTAGCTTTAAGGCTGCACAGGTTGGGGTGGATGGTTCCCCTTTAACAGTGGCGTCACTGGCATTAAGATATCCCGTAAGTAATGTATGACTTTACTTAATTACCCCCTGTTGAAAGTAACTCCTTACACTACTCTTTACATTATTTTTGCATTAGCATAGCCTGAGATGCACTGTCATGTAATTTGCAGCTAACAATGACGTTATAGTTTATATACGCCCATATCAACACAAATACCTATTCTAATTAAGAGGATGTTGATGTCAGACTTAAAAAGAAAAAGGTTTAAATGGCATATGTACTGCATTTAATTGGCCTAACAAAGTCGCAAACCATGGCTTTATAATAAACAAGTCCAACTTATTTGACGTGTTAATCACGAAAGCAGCAGTTGGGTGGTGTAGGTATAGACTACACCTATGGTATCAATAATAATTTGTAATATTCTGGCGGAGGACCCCCAAACCCACTGTTTCATATGTACTGTGTACTATGTGAACTTATGTGATGCAAGTCATCGACGTGATTGTTTTATTAGTAGTGTTAATGTGGTTACTCAATTTAGAACAGTAACACGTGACAGTGCATCACACACAGCTCTTACTCTGTAACTTGTTGCATATGACCAACATGTGTAATGTAGTAAACCGTTGCTCCTGCAGTATTGATGCAAGCCAGATACATAATGTAGGTTAAAATTGACAGTGATTATCACACAACTATGTGTGTAATCCTGGACTACACAGCTGACTAGAAGTGTATACATGTAATCAATCATCATAACAAATCAAAATTCTGAGGCGACTCAGTAATGATGGCAGACCTCCTGCCACTGTTACAGCTGGTGAGGATGTGGACTACAGAAAAATAGTGAGGCAGATGAAAGCAAGGGCTGGAGGGAGGGCCGACACTGAGGTCGTACAGAGGGCACAGAAAGAGAAGTGTGTTATATGTGTGTCTGGATGAATTACTAATATGAAAGTGAGACACAGTGGAAGCATGACCTCTATCTGGACATGAAAGCTAGATAGCTAGCTACCTGGCTAATAAGCTAACAAGAACGACATACATTTTAGTGGTTGTGATGGGAAACAAGGGTATCTGTTCAGGTGGAGTTATTTGGGTACGCTCCCTGTGTGTTTTTGTGTGCGAGCTGACAGGAAGTGACTCATTTCAATATGGCTTTTGCAAACCACACACAAACACACTTTTCAGGACCACACTTTCAAATTCACTAGTGTATCCTCAGACTGGCAAAACCACACACAGAGCCCAGCAATACTGGGTCAAGCTGTCTGTGAGTCATTAAATATGGATAACCCTTTGACTTGCTGAGCTTGTGTGTGTGTGTTGCTGTAAAATGGTTTTTATAGCCCAGCCACTGAGGAAATAAGAAAGTCCCTCACTCCCTGATCCATTTTGGGTGAGTCATTGGCAGGTATGAACAGGAGATTAGACTAATGTGTGGGTGTGAGTGTGTGTCTGTGGATGTGCATGATGAAGTGTGTGGTTGTGGGTTGGTGAGTGGGTGTTGGAGGTGTGTGTGTCTGGCTTAGACTAATCTGTTCAAAGAGTAAGTAAAAAGTAGAGGTGGAAAGAAACCTGAGAATTAAACAGAGATGGAGGATGAGCCGTGACTGTAACCATCAGTTTGGTTTCTTCCAAATGGGGCTAGGAGGAAATAAATGGCTAACATATAGCAACAGACCACCATTCATGCTCACATTCACACCTACGGGCAATTTAGAGTTACCCGCCCACAGAGAGTTTGAACCAGGAACCCTCTTGCTGTGAGGCAACAATGCACCACCATCAAAGAATTCTGTAATATACAATAAAAGCTAATAAAATGACTAGATACAAAGGTATAAATTCATCATCACAGAGTCATCATCAGTGCAGGTCTCCATATGTGTGTCTCCATAACATCAGACCGAATATGCCAGCTTGAAAAGGTGTGTTGTCAGACAGGATTTGAAAGTGGAAAGGGAGTCAATATTGCGAATGTCGTGGGGGAGAGTGTTCCAGGCGCGGGGGGCAGAACGACTGAAGGCTATAGAACCCATGGTGGTCAAAGAGTAGATGGTGATGTGAGCTGGACTGCAGAAGAGAATCTAAGCGTACAGGAGGTGGTGTAGATATCAAGGAGTTCAGACAGGTAGGAAGGGGCTTGATTAAAGGAGAGCAGGAGTGATACGATCTATGGAGGGGGTTCTAGTAATGATACGGGTGGCTGAATTCTGGACCAACTGGAGTTTATGAAGACACTTGAGAGGGAGACCAAAGAGGAGAGAATTGCAATAATCAATATGGGATATAACCAAAGAATGAGCGAGGATAGCGACGCTCTGAGGTTTAAGTGACGGGCGAAGATGATTAATGTTTTGTAGATGAAAGTATGCAGACCGAGGGACAATATTAATGTGGGACTCAAAGGACAGTGTACTGTCCAGGATGACTCTTAACCTGAGGGGAGGGACGGACTTGTTGAGTGTGAGGACGTTGCACGGCAGCCAAGATCTAATAAGCTAGCAGCGGCACGGTGGTGCAGTGGCTAGCATTGTCGCTTCACAGCAAGGGTTGGGGGAGCCCTTCTGTGCGGAGTTTCCATGTTCTCCCCGTGTCAGCATGGGTTTTCTCTGGGTACTCCAGCTTCCTCCCACAGTCCAAAGACATACAGGTTAATTGGTGACTCTAAATTGACCGTAGGTGTGAATGGTTGTCTGTCTCTATGTGTCAGCCCTGTGATAGTCTGGTGACCTGTCCAGCGTGTACCCTGCCTCTCGCCCAATGGCAGCTAGCATAGGTTCCACCCCCCCCGCGACCCCCAACAGGCTAAGCAATTACAGAAAATGTCTGCTTTGTGTTCACAAGGCACAGGTTAAGCGAACCGCACTGTGGACTTGAAGTGAACCGAACTTGGACCACCCCATGAGATGGTCTAAGTTCGGTTCACTTCAGAGGGGTTAGAGTTCTCTTGGAGTGTTCACATATGCCCAAAAAATGCTGAGTCACCGCTCTGAGTCCCCTTAGAGGGCTGAAAAGGACCAAGTGTGAAAACACCCTATATTACAATAAACAAAAATACTAATGTAGGCACTGGCGGACCATTTCTATTGCAGAGTTCTTACCATCCATTGAAAACTTCCATGACCTCCGCCATATCTGAAAACGTCAGCAAACACATCACAGCTTCTGAACTTTGAGCTTTCAGAAGATTACCACTTCCAATATCATGCATACCACAAGAGGGGACCGTTCATTTGGACTCTTCTGGTGAACATGGTAAACATGACCCCGTTTGAAGGCAGCAGGTGTTAAAGGAGTAATTCAAGACACACCGCCAAATTAAGTCCTGCACCTAATTTGCTTCCTCTGGGTTGGAATGAAGGAGTGAAACTGCACACCTGATCCAATTAACAGTGTTGCATTTCCAAGCCAGCTCTGATCAGGTAGATCTGTTTCCACCACTCTGCCAATCAGCATTAAGCCCTTAATTGGATCAGAGGTGGTGGGCTGCGCTAGGAAAAATGCTGCCTTGAATTATAAGCTCTAATTATTTTAAGCCCATCTTAAAACAGTACTGACGTGCCCATATGTACACTGTAAACATCATTGGTTGCTGTAGTCGCTCCTGGGCCTTTTCCACCGAGACGTTTGAACTTGTCAGACACAGGTGTAACTAATAAGATTAATTATGATTAATTATATTTGGTTCAGGGTGCCAGCTCCACAGCCTGGATATTTTGCATGGTTTAATGTATAGCTTGGTCGCTCACCTAAATGCAACTGAGCTATCATTAGTGTTATTAGTAACGCCTGTGCTTTTCCTGCTATGACAAGTCAAAATATCTGCTGTGGAAAGGTGTGATGGCTTGATCTTACTACTTTTGGATATCATTTCCTGTTATTGGTCTATGTATAAGGTCAGACTTTAGCTTTTTAATGACATCTCTTCCAATAAGCCTGTATTTTTTTGAAAGTCGGGAGCGATCCCTTGATTGATTTTCCTCTCAGATCATGATGATGAATGGTTATTTTTGTTCAGAGCGCAGTCATAAGATTTCATAGGTCTAGACGAGTCAAATCTGTTATGACAGAAAGAGGAGAAATCTTTCTATACTTCTCCGTCTTCTCTCCCTCGCGCTGTTATTTTTTCTTTTCTGTTTCAGCCACTTGATACCTCACGCCCACATCCTTTCAGTTCAGCGTGTGTGCTGCAGCTCTCTCGTCCTGATTTGGACACTGATTTCCACTCGAATACATTTCTGTTCGATTTAAATTTAGCTTGGAGATGCATGACCCCACCACTGCCTGCAGACGTTGTTTGGCCTCGACTGGGATTTTACTGGTCTGAGTGTGTTCATTGTATTTCTGTCTTTACTTCATTTTTTGTCCTTCTAGTTTGTTCTTAAAATACTTTTGCTCTTTTAGGCAGTAGGAAATATGACAGGAAGTGGGTTGATGGGAGGAAAACACGAGCATGGTTCAAGATGTGGGTTGATTTGCTTGATTAAGGTTATGTTGTACTTAATGTGTTTATGCTGTCGTCCACCATACTTAAAAACAGTTTGAACCCTGGGTCTTAGCAACAAGGGGCACTAATATAAACCACCCTAGCTTAAAATGTAATTATTTATTCCTGAGACAAACACAATGCTGTTTTTAGTCCAGTGGCCAAAAATGAATCATTATGGCAGGAAATAAAAACGCTGCATACTAAAAAACACCATGGAGGTCCAATTAAAAGTCTGATTGTAATTTTGATGCTAATTACAATTTTTTTCTAAAGCATTGACAGTCCATGCTAAAATAATTTGGATAATAGCAAACATTAAAAGCCACTCAAACAAAGAAAGCATCCCCTCTGTTCAGTACCAGACACAAGGGGGAATAGCTGTTTTAGCATGTGCCTGGGAACAAGAACATGCCATCTTTGCAGGGTTGGCACCAGAACAAATTAAACCTGGGGGTAAGAGAAATGAAATCCACAGTTCTTGGTTTATAACAGATACATGTAAGAGTGCTGAGCACACAGCTACCTCATGCAAACAACAGGAATAAACAGGATGTTAGCCAAGTACAAAGCGCTTTGTAAAGTTCACTGTGACTGCAAACAAAAGCAAAGAAAAACCATTGTAACAGCTGTTGAATTCAGTGTTGAGGGTAGACAATGCCGGAATAGTCAGACACAAAATATAAACTTTGCCCTTCCTCCATACACTGCTTGCACATACACTGTCAGCTACTATTGCATACCTGTCAAGTTTTGGATTTGAAAATAAGGGAAATTTTCCGGCGCCCGCCGCGAGCCGTCCCACCACCCCAACCAAGCTCCAGTATCCCTTAGGCCTACATTTTAAGACAGGTGTACAGGAAATCTAAAATAACCACTTGTCAACCACTTACTAACTAAAATTAGGTGATCAGAATCTGATAGGCCTACCTTTGTTGACATTGAAACGCTGTGAACATTCCTACATTATAATACAGGGTTATTATGTTATTATAATACGGGAGATTTACGGGAAAATACTAATACGGGAGGATGGCGGGAAAGAGGGGTAAAATACGGTAGTTTCCCGGCCAAAACGGGAGACTTGACAGCTATGTTATTGTATGAACATTATGTTTGTTGAAATAGAAAAGCCGACATTTTAGCAAGCTAACTAGGCTGACCGCCGGCACCTGCCTGTCCAAAATAGGCCAACCCAGCATCGCCAACATGGATGTAGTTTTTGGGGGCAATACATTATCCCCTCAACATTTACAACATGTGCATTTGTAACCCCTCCAACAGGGGTCCATGTCATTGGTTCGACAGCCCATTGGTTCGACATCCCATTAGTCCGACTGTCCGCGGTGCTGAACGGCTCGTGGCGGGCGTATGGCGCACCGCGACCGGCTTGAGGCGGAGCAGGCTCACGGCTTATGTGTTTGTCACTTTCTTTTTCATTTTAACCCACACCATGATCTTTTCCTGACCCTAACCAAGTGGTTTTTGTGCCTAAACCTAACCAGACCTTAACCACAGGGCATCATGACGGACTTCGGAACAATGAGTTTAATATGGTCGGAACAATGGGATGTCGAACCAATGGGCTGTCGGACCAATGGGCAGTTCCCTCCAATAGTAATGTGAAAGGAGCAGAGGACTTTTACTTGGACAAAATAAAAGACATTTACACCATAAAGCGATGCAAAAAGGGCACAAATTGGTGTTTAAAAATTCACCAGAAAGCAAGAAATTAAATGTTTGACGCTGAAAATATTTTGCGGAGGAACCCCAAACCCCAAACGACCCTTGCTCACCAGTGAAAATAAAGGTGAAAGTCAACCCCAGATTCACTCTCATTTTGGAACAAGGTTTGTCTGCTTTTGGGGCTTTGTCCTGATTTTCGTAGCTTCCTCTTGGATGCAGACTGCTACAACTTGATTGCTAGCTTTACCTTTATGTTGTTATAAGCTGGGGGCCACAAACCTATGAGCATCCCGAACACAGCAAATTGGCGAGAACATAAGAAAATACAGTCAGAGGGAACTTTCTGTGATTGGGAACTTTTTTTTGAGCCGTGCTTGATGTGAACTGCTGTGAGCATTGTGGTCTGGCAGGAGTATAGGCAGTTTTCGGAAGGTGAAAATAGGCTTCTTTCACAAAAATCTTAATCTAGTCTCCTTGGGTGAAAAAACCCCCAGTAAGCCTTAAATATATACTATGCAGGAATTTCCAGTACTGTTTGTGAAAAGTATTGCCAATAAATTTTAAAGTCAACCCCAGATTTATTCATGTTTTGGCACAGCGTTTGCGATTTTCATAGCTTCCTGTTGGATGAGTGTTGCTTACAGTCTGGCACCTGGTCAAATACCTTTTTATAAAGTTCCAATCACACCTGCACATTGTGCCAGGACAACGTATCCCTATACAACAGTTCGTATGATACCCTACGAGTTAACGCCCCACAAATGAAGGCATGTACCTGAGGTAAAGTTACTGTGGTTAGGTTTAGGAAAAGAAACAAAGTGACAGCGTACCTGAAACTGACTCAGAGTTCGCTCAAAGTTCAAACAGTTCTGAACACCAGCTCCTGGGCAAAACCCAACCACCACCCCAACCTGCCTCCTTAAGGGACTGCTTCCTTCTTTACTCATGTCAGCACATTGGTCATGTGATCGCAGCCTTTCAGGGTTATACGGGAATTAATAGCTCATGATTACGAAGGATATATACAAATTTTGGTGTATTACTTTTCATAGGAAACTGTACAGACGATGCATGACAACATAATCAGAAAATACACATCCACACAGCTGTGGGTCATAAGTGAAGATTTAAGGGGATGGCTTTTGTATAAGTCTTTACATTTTTGGGGAGGAAAATCCTGCGTAGTATGCCTTTTAAAAGGTTCAAATGTCCAAAATAACATCTTAAAGGAAAGATGGTTGTCATGATTTAATACCGGCAGGTTCAACATTAAAAGAGCCCTGCAGAGTTTTTGACATCTAGTAGGCAACTAAAACACATGTGCATACTCCATCCTGCTGGCACGTATTGTGCTGCTGCAGATTCATCCGATATGAGCATCCCCAGAGAAACTGAGCTGTAACAATGTATGGCACTAATACCTGCAGGGCCCGGAGCTAAGTGTAATTTTCTGTCCTCTCAGGTATATTCTGGCGCAGACCAGCATGTTGCCAGCACATGCAGCCACAAAATACAGCCCAGTTACACAATCCACCAATATCTGCCTTTCCACATTTGTGGCTGCCGAGGATTTCATGAAGGGGTATCATTTAAGAATCACCACATCAGTGCACAGATCATGAAACCAGTAAGTACTGTCTGTATATATTATGCATCCAGTGAATTTTCCTTAATGGTCCGCCCAACCTAACTTTCCGTGACACACTTAAGAAATACTCAGCCGGTGAGTTTGTCCTGTGACCCCCGAGCATGTGAAATGTCAGGCAGTGACAACAGATTTAGGTGGGATGCAGGCGGGCAGACAGCCAGCAAGGCAGGAAGGCAGACACGCTTTGTCCGAGGCACTGACATTTTGGGGAAGAGAATGTGAAATATTGGCTGACATTTGTGCTTGGGGAGTGTGTGTTTGTGTGTATCCTTGTGTGCATGTGGAGACAGTTGTGTGAGACACAAGCCTGGGAGCAGTGAGGAAGAAAGAGCGAAGAGGGAGAAGATACAGCAGGCTATTTGAGGCATAAACATCCTGCCGTCTGAAAGATGTAGCCATCGTCCCACTTTATACACTCGTACTGGACAATTTAAGAGCTTACTCGCAATCTTCACGGTCCACTGGCTGTTTCAGGCAATATTAGTTTGACTTACACTGTATCTCCACAGTAATGCAGGATAGATCAGTGTAGTTCTAGAGTAATACAATGTGGTTGAAGCAGTAGTTTCAAACCTATTCTGCTTGTAACCACTTGAAGGGACAGTTCACCCCAAAATCATAAATACATATTTTTCCTCTTACCTGCAGTGCTATTTATCAGTCTAGATTCTTTTGGTGTGAGTTGGAGTGTTGGAGATATCAGCTGTAGAGATGTCTGCCTTCTCTCAAATATAATGGAACTAGATGGCACCCGGCTACTGAACTACACCTGGCAACCTTATCACTGTGCAGCAGGAACTGTGCATCTACTCATGGACGAGTCTTGTGATTGTCACAGTGCAAAATGTAAACATTAATGGCATCCTCCTCGGCTGAGCTGTACCGTGAGCTAGCTCTACTGAACTACACCTGCCAACCATATCACCAAATAGAAGGAAGTGAGCATATGCTGTTAACTCACCTAGCACCACTGAGCTAACCCATGTAATTGGGAAGGCTGTGATCATGTAACCAATGAAACGATGGAAAGGAAGAAAGAAGAAGTATAAAGAGCGTCCACGTTAGGGCGTACAATGGGGTGGTGGATGGGTCAGACAAACACAGAACTTTCCCCCTGGAGACCGGTCTTTGGAACAACACATTCTCACTCCGACCTCATCACATATTGATATTGTCCATTGGTCATGGACTTTCCACGTCCACATACGATGTGCAACGTACCCTGGGTGCATTGGTTCTCTTCTTTCAAGATACACCTCCGTTTTTACAGGAAATTTACTGTTTACATACAGTGAAACGCACTATGTAGATACATCACCGCAAAATTACGTTTTTTTTCCTTCAAAAACAAACACACATGGTTGGGTTTAGGCAACAAAAACATGCGGTTAGGTTAGGCAATTGTTGGACCCATCCACCAAACCTCCTGCCCGCCCCACTTGGACTTTTGCCATCTTAACATTAGTCCTTTTCTTGCCGCGTTTCCCCCTGACGCTGCATGGTGTCACTAAACTATAATGGCAACTGGCTGCGTATAATGCCAAAGTTAAAGGATGCTTTTTTCATCAGTGTCTGATACCGCAAATCACTGCCCAAGCGTTGGATTACGATGACTTCGGAGTGAGACCTTGCTCTTTGGAACCATGTGAAACCAAAGGAACTTTAATTTTTTTTAAGGTACTTTACTTGTCTAACCCTAACCTACGTAACTTTACGTTAAGTACGTAACTTTACATCGAACTGTTATATGTATGTGCATTTCCGTAAGATATCATCTGTTCTTTGAGGATAAATTGGTTTGTTTGATTTTGGGGTGTAGTGGGGTATAGTGTGTGCCCTTTTGTGACAGGCAATGTCTTGGTGTGGACATAAGAGTGAGTTTTCATGAACATTTCAAGGAACTCATAAGAAAAGAAGGAAAAATTGCAGAAAAGCCCTAACAACAAAGAAACTCTTCAAACTGAGTTTTCTGTTAGTTATTCTTTTCAGACAGAGAACACACATAGAATCTCTTGATTCTCTTAATCCAAAGCGTTTTGGATAACAGACATTTTTCATCAGACTGTCATCACCTGATTGCTCCATTGATTATAACTGAGGCTATTGTGCCCCGTTGTGAATAAAAATAGCAATCCAGTCTCTGGGCACTTCTGGTAATATCGACAGCCATTCAGCCAGACCAATAAAAATCACTGTCATTAGCATTATCAGTGCGCCGTCCCTTCTGTAATGATACCAGCAGATGTCTATAAAGATTATTATGTCTGGAAATTGTGACAATGCAAGACAGAGGACATCGATATTGTGGATGAATCACGCTCTGGCAAAAGAGAAGAGGGTCAGAATCAACTCAACAAGGGAAAAGAGCATTGCAATCACCATCTTATAGAAATTACACCCGAGCTAAGGATGCAGAAACGTGGCCCAGTCAAAGGAACGGCTCGAAATATCGAGTTTTATGATGCATTTATAAGTTTTAGTGGATTAAAAAGCACTTATCCAAATTGAGGTCGAGCATTGCTTCATGTCCTATGATGCATGATACTGCATATAGCACATTACAATACGGTACAGCATAGTGCTGCAGGGGCGCCGCAAGGCATTCTGGGATGTGACTTGCAAGCAATAGTGAGGTTTTTTTCTCCAACACCTGCAGTATGAAAAGCCTCGAGGTAATGTTCTATTATAACCTGACAAAAAGTGTGATAATGTAATAAGACACAATAGTAATGATGAAACCAGTCAAATACAGAACCAGCTTTACAGTTAATATAAACCAGTTAAAACCCTGTAGGCTGCACTGGAACCAAAATAGGGACAGTTAAGCAGGACAGTCAAGGACAATCTGACAATCCAGTGTAACCATCCAACCACAACTGCACAACTCAAAGTGAACAGTGGAATAAAAGCAGAGACAACACAATGCAGAGCTGCAGAGTTCTGCATTCGGTCCGTCAGTTGTATCGGCAGTGTTTGGGGATTTCTTCCTTCATACCTTTTGGCAGGTTAGCCTTTCTTTAAGAGACACTGTGTGCCAGGAAAAACAACAAGAACTTGTATGTGTGTGAGAGAAGAGCAAGACTGGGGAGAGAACGAGTGGAGGAAAAAAAAGGGTCGGGTGATGTGGAAGAGGAAGAGAGAGGAAGTCTTATGGGGAGAAGAGAGAAAGCAAGGAAGAGAGGTGATGCCAAGGTACCCTGCTGTTTTCTCTCTGACTAGAGGGCACAGCTACATTTCCTCTCTGTATGATTCACACACACACACACACACACACACACAGGCTTTGAACAGTGGTTCCCTGGACGCTACTGTAACCTGAATTACTGACTGTAAATGCACACAATGGTGGAATACGACCGAGTTTTCATACTGTAACTGAAGTGAATGTTGCAGTCAGGATAAAAGAGTCGGTGCACACCAACACGCAGGTTATAATCGTGTTTTTGGAGGATGCCAGTTATGTGCTAGTGCAGGTGAACATCCTATCCAGGTTTCTGGATAAGGTGGATAAGCCCTCATCCCAGTTTTGAGTAAACCTCAATGTGCCAGCTGCAGTACACCAATACCCTTTTTCCACCAAAATAAGCGCATCTATGCAAGTTTTTTTAAACACGGGAAACCTCGCTAAAAATAGGTGACCGTTTCCTTTCCCATTGCCAGTAGACCAGCTGTATACATGGTTCTGCAGTAGATGAGCATGCCTTCCTGTTTTCTTTTTCTGGTGTGTCACGTTCCAAGCCGCACCAGGAAACAGGTCATTAAACAGTAGAAAGCAGCATGGAGGTCAGTGAAAATGTCATGGGGTTTATCTTTTTAATAGAAAATTCTGTTACTCTCCCTCAAACTCATCCATCCATCCGAGCAAAGCACCCCAGACGTCCCTTCCCCCAGCAATGCTTTCTGGCCTCTTCTGGGGGACCTCAAGGTGTTCCCAGGCCAAATGAGATATGTAGTCCCTCCAGCATGTTCTGGGTGTGCCCGGAGCCTCCTACCAGTGGGACATGCCCAGAACACCTCTAACAGGAGGCACCCAGGAGGCATCCTGATCAGATGCCCGAACCACCTCAACTGACCCCTTTCGACACAGAACCTAGGAGCTGTGTTGTCCGGGGCTAATAGCCCCTGGTAGGGTCCCCCAGGGCAAAGTAGTCCCAGGGGAGGGGCCAGACAAAGAGCGCTTCAAGAGGACCTCGATGAAACAGCGTATTTGGACTTTGAGGACCTCGCCCGGTATGGGGACACTGGGGACCCAGTGGAGGGCTTGCCAGCAAGTGTCTGATGGCCAGGCCTTGGGCCATGGGGCCAGTCGGGCGCAGTCCAAATAGATAATATCGAGCCATTGCCCTGTAGGCCCACCGTCCACAGGGACAGGATTCGGGGTTCGGTGCATTGTGTGCCAGGCAGGGGCAAAGCCTCGGGCATGCAGAGCCCTGGCGTTGCGGGCTGGCTCTCTCAGACTCAGAGCTGACTAATTTTGAATGATATTTGAGTGCCGCTTGGACGGAGACGGACAATATTTTTTGGCAGCCTGTCATTGTATTGCTCGGCAAAAGGAGCAAAAATGAGCACGTCCACCCAGGTGTCATATTTCCATCACTGCTGATCAAAGCTGGAGCCGATGAATAAGTGTGACTACTGCAGAGTCATTTTTCTTGACAGTAAATGACTATTGTAGTCTTCCCATGAACAAAAGAGCAAGATGTTAGTGGATGTTTATGGTTACTTTTGCGCATTGATAACAGTATATCTGTCTCGATGAGAAAGTCTGAAACTGGAAGATGAATTATAGTTAATATAGCAAAGATGTTAGCATACAGTGGCTAATTTTAATCATTGTTTCTGTTTGTGTCTGTCCACCATACAAGGTCAATATTCACTCAGATCTGTTTCCCTTTACACCAGCTCCTGAGGGAAATATCTGGCTGTTTAGCTGCTGATTGTTGCACAGTGCTTCCCTCGTTGTAATCTGATCCATTGTTAGTGTAAAAACTTTGATTGTAGCAGCTTTAACACTAGTATACAACAATAGCGTGAATGTAACCTTGCTGTCCTTTTTGGATTCAAGTAGATTTTAACTATAAAAAACTGCTCTACTTACTCAAGATGCAATGAAATATGAACTGCAGCAGTATCCTGAAGCCATCAGAGCTGCAAAAATTCAAGTTCAGAGACTTACAGACCCTGAATTCTACCACCCTTTCCCATCATCCTTCCCTCGTCCTCGCCCGCCGGTGCAAGAATGCAGTTAGTCCTTCCATCAGCTGCCATCTCCCCAGGAGGACTCTGTCTGCCGCAGCTTGCAGCCGAGTGGAACAATCATGCAGTCACACCTCGGGAACAGAAGGGGTCCACTCCCTCTGTTACAAACCCATCTTTCCATTCGGAGGCGTCCTTGTGACACAGCGGGCGGCGGCGCAGAATGCATTTTCACAAGGTTGAGGATTTGAATTTGGCTTTGTCTCCTTTGATTTCCTTCCTCTTTCTCTCACACTGGAAGACCATAGCTGTTACATTAAAATGCGAATTCTGGTGATTTGGGTTTGTGGGTTTTAAAGAATTACACTGACCTGCCTAATAGGAATATGTTAACTGATACTCAGAACTGTTTTTTAATGTGATGTTGCAGACTTTAATGGTCTGATGCCGATACTGGTCCAAACTGCTAATTTCAAATGCTTCACCAGCTTGTCAGATTTTAAATTATGATTGAAGACTCAGCATTAATTGGCCCACACTTTACCTGCATTATTAGTTAGTCCTGACATGTTTGTTTCAATTTACTCCGTCTGGGTTTCATCTGGCTGCCTGATGAGCTGTCCATCAGCCCGTTTGTTCCCTTTGCTGCCTGTCTTTCTGTCTTTGTAGCTCTAACATGCTTATGGTCTATCCCCAGCTCCTTTTTGTATACACTTCTACCTGCAGATTTGCATCCCTCTCCCCTTTTCTCCCTTTCTTCCCCTGTCTTTCCTGCAGCAGTATCTGCCCAAACAAGTCAGCATCCCTCTTAGTCTTGATTTGTCTCGCTTTTGTCATTGTGAATATTGTTTCTTCTCCATCACCCCTCTACCCTTGTCTCTCTCTCTCCCCTCTCCCTCTCTTACCCCCAGCGACTACGTTAGTGTGTGTGTGTTTGTGTGTGTGAGAGAGGCGACAATGTGCTCAGCCTTTCATCCAGTCACAAGCCAATCAATGGGAGCTTATCAGGATGTGCTGTGCTGTGCTCTGCGGCTGTCTGCAGCCGAATCCAGAGGCAGATAGGACTGAGCGGGGTCTGTCTGGGCTGGACGCAACAGGGGGTGGAAGAGGGAAGGCTTAACAAGTGTGTGTGTGTGTGGGGGGGTGTGTGTGCTTAACAAGTGTGTGTGTGTGTGGGGGGGTGTGTGTATGTGTGTGTGTGGATTGGAGCACTCATGCAAATGTGTGTTGCTGGATGTCACAGAGGAGGATAGAGGAAAGAGAGTGTGCTTGTCTTTGTGTCAGTCAGGCGTAACGTGTGTGTGGAGGGGAATTTGATGATCTACAGTGTGTGTGTGTGTGTGTGAGAGTAGGATAGATGGTGCGTGTGTGTATGTATGTGTGTTGGATAGGGATGCTACTACAGATTTTCATTCATCAAATAATCTGCTGATTAGTTTCTTGATTAATAAGCTAATTGTTTGGTCTATAAAACCTAAAAAAATAGTAAAGAATGCTCATCATCATTCCCCAGAGCTCAACGTGAGGGCTCTGCATCACTCTTGATGTCTGACTGACTGACAGACCAAATCCATCGATATTCAGTTTATTATAATGTAAGACAAGGAAATGCAGCAAAACTGTCTTGCTCTCCATTCTCACACGGGAGTTTCCAATAAAACAACCGTTCAAAACATTCGTTTTCGGAAACAATATTTCCTTGATTTCAGACAGAAATAGACAAAAACAGGCTTTTCACTTCGAGTTTGATCCGCCAGCTGCACGTGTTAAACCATCTCATCTCACATGATGCTACTCAGCCAGTCAAATCTGTGCAATATGACAGTTGGAGATATACATGACTCAGAGAACAGTAATTTGACATGACGTGCTCTAAAGAGAGAAAAGCACAGCGAGAACAGAGCTTTTAATCAAGAATAGATAGACTTTTAAATGTTCATTCTTCCCACGAGCAGCTCAAAACCAGTATGTGTCATCAAATGTTCTGAGGCCAGGGCGGTTATTAAAAGCGGCAGTGTGATGCACCACTATGAGACAAAGCACAAAGCATCTTTTGAGCAAACATTCCCACTCAAATCCAAACTGAGGGCAAAGGAAATAATTTATATGGCACTGAATCACTGAATCATAGTGCTAGTGAGACATTAAAGGGGAACCACGTCCATTTTTAAAATTCATACATATGAACATGGACAACTCAATAACCAAATCCAAAAACTAGAGTGCTAAAACTCAAATTTGTGATGTAATCAACTAAGAAGTCTGTGCTGCTCCATGAACAGTGAATTGGAAAAGATGTTATAGATGACAGAGAGCACACAGGGGAATGTTTTCAGTATATGGGTACATTTTCTGTTTCAGACCTGACAACACTGACGTAGAATAAAGCTCATTTGGGTAGGAAAAAAGAAAACAAAATCTGTGAGTTGACAAAATCCAGCCCAACCTATTCCAAAGTTGTCGAATACCGCTGCTTTGTTAGTGATTTGCCACCTTTTGCGGCAGTATGATAGGCCTCCGCCCGGATGTAACCTTTCGCAATTATGATACACCGATGGGGTCAGTTCATAACACAGCTGGACGGTACCTCTTGTGGTGGTATGATACGCCACTGGACGGCGTCAGCTTGATGCGCTGCCAGTAACAATTCAATACAAGGAACTGGAAAGGCTCTATAGAGTGGGTGGGAGGGGTGGTGGATGGGTCCAACAAACCCTGGACTTTCACCTGGGAGCCTAGTGTTCAGTTCGTGTATGAATATAGAGCCAAAACATGATGTCTTTTGCTTAACCCGACCATGTGTTTTTGTTGCCTAAACCTAACCATGTTGTTTTGTTGATGTCCTGGCGATGGTGGCAGCATCTGGGGTCAATAGCAGACGCAGCAGGATACCTTGTGTGTAACATGTAGACATGAACGTCCCCTGACAAAGCAGCAACGTGATGATGAGACCGTGTTGCAAAGTCAGGCTTCCATTGAACAGCTCCATCACAAGTTTCAAACTGACTGAGAGAATAGCTGACGGTTCACAAATGTTGACTGGACTTTCTTAAGCAATGAAAATAACATTGTTCCCCTGTGATACATGGGGCAAAATATATAAATACATGGGGCATGGATGTGACATGTCACATAAGCAGGTCGCAGTAGAGTGTTTACCTGCTACACAGACTCAGAAAAAGAAAACAGAAGCCTATCCGGAGCCTACCCCAGCGGACATTGGGCGAGAGTTTAGTTTAGTTTATTTACTATATTAATCCCCCTGAGGGGAAATTCAATGTGGTGTACACTCTGGTCAGGACGATTATCACAGAGCTGAAACAGTGAGAAAGATAAGCACTCGTGCTCACATTCACACCTACAGGCAATTTAGAGTCAGCAATTAACCCAGCCTGCAGTTAGATTGATATAAACTGGTACTGAATTAACTAACTGGATCGTTTGGTTGACAGGAAACATTGATTTGATTGATTTATTTTAATGCAAAAACACCCACAAGGTTGCTCTTCTTGCATTGCCCCCGGCACAATAACATATAAAAATGTATAAACTGCCTACTGACAAGAAGCTTTTATGATAATGGCTAATCAAAGTGTTAATGCTGAGATAAGTTTCACCTGTAGTACGCTAGCTAGCTGGGCATGCTAACATCAGCTTACGTGTTTAATCCATTCTTTTGCTGTCACTGTTTTTGGTTTATGAAAGGCTAAAAAGAGAAACCAGTGTCTAAACTCTGTATACACAAAGTGTCGTTCATATGAGAGCTGCATGCACACGCCTTTCACATGTGGAGAAAAGCTTGACTGAACAATGACTGTTCGTGGGAGGTATTTTGAGAACGGTCAGATGGATGTGTCGTGCACTAAAAGGGATGCAGTGATTACTGTGTGATTGGAAGAGAGAGAGAATGAATGAATGACTTAATGAATGAATGAATGTGTAATTGTCCCTCTTAGGGTTTGGGCCAACTAGCTAATTGTAAATCCAAACCATACTCAGTGCTTTAGATTAGGGTCCTTTCACACACACACACACACACACACACACACACACACACACACACACACACACACACACACACACACACCATTTTCAGTCCCTGCATTTGCACCACTCTTCCCTCCTCCCCCGAAATAAAGCAGCTGCCTCTCCTGTGACTTTGCTATCACTATGGTAATCACCAAGGCAACAAGTTACCTTAGTGACTTTTTTGTTGTTTTGTTTGTCTCGCCCAATTGCCACAGCTTCCTGCTGGTAATTTCCAGAGCAGATTGAGGCAGATTGCTTAGGGCAATTATAAACGTTAGCAATGGGGGAGTCTGAATTTTTGATTTACCACCCTATTACATTTTATTAGAATTCAAAGTAATCACTTCAGAAAATTCGCCTCTTGATGAAAATCTGATTTTCGGCCGAGTGGAAGCTCCCTCAGCACACAGACAACTAGAGGAGTAGTAATTGGGGTTTCAATTAGGGCCCTGCCGCACCAGACGGCTCCTCCTCTCTCACTAATTAAAACCTCCAACCTGGTAATTATTGGAGGAGATGGATGGGTGGAAGGGGTGGAAGGGGAAAAAGAGGCACATGAAGGGATAGACTGCAGGGGGAGGCAGGGACTGAAGGGAGGTGGATGGAGGTAGTGGCAGAAAATGAAGAAGTGATGGACAGATGAAAAGATGGTTTAGAAGGATATGAGGAAGGCTATTGGGGCTGACAATTTGATGTCCTACTGAACATTTTTAATTTGACTCTTTCAACCGAGTGTATTCCTAACTTGTGGAAAACAGCTTATGTAACTCCTCTACATAAAGGTGGTCCTTCAAATGAACTGAATAATTATTGGCCAATTTCAAAATTATCCTGTTTGGCAAAACTATTAGAATGTCTGATAAGTGATCAGATTTGTTCCTTCTTATCAGAATATGACATCTTGAACATCTCCCAGTCTGGTTTTAGACCTGGGCATAGTACTGTGTCAGCAACCTCGAAGGCCGTGAATGATAGTGCACATGCTTTGGATAACAAACTTGATTGTGTTGCCCTTTTTTTTGACCCGTCTGAAGCCTTTGATACAGTTGACCATGCTGTACTTCTAGAACGTCTGTATAATATTGGGTTTGATAACAAGTCCTGTAAATGGATTGAGAATTATTGATGGTTACGATCAAATTTTCTAAATGTCTGTAAAGGGGTGCCACAAGGGTCTGTTTTGGGGACTGTTATTTTCCTTATATATTAATGATTTTAATGTTGGTATCAAAAACAGTTTAATTCATCTGTACGCGGATGACTCAGTCATTGACTCGATTGCCCCCTCAGTTGATCTAGCTCTGCAAAACCTACAGTCTGATTTCTGTGTAATCCAACTTAAATTGATGTTAAATCCAGGCAAATCGAAATATATGATTTTCACAAAAAGAACTTTCTGTTGATTTGAATAGGAGTGTCATAACTACTGTTGATGGGACTCCTTTAGAAAGGGTTTCCTGCTATAAGTATCTGGGCATCTGGATTGATGACAAGTGGTTTCCTGCTATAAGTATCTGGGCATCTGGATTGATGACAAGTTGTCTTTTAAACCACATGTAGCAGAACTTTTAAACAAGCTGAAGCCTTTATTAGCATTCTTTTACAGAAATAAATCTGGCCTTCCTCAGTACTGTAGGAAGGAGATAGTACAAGCTACATTTTTATCAGTATTGGACGAGAGAGATGTCATTTATATGCATGCCTCTCCCTCTACACTAAAACCACTTGACACAGTTTATCACGCTGCAATTAGATTTATTACTGGTGACGGGTTCATGACCCATCACTGCCAACTGTACCAAAATGTCGGCTGGACTTCATTGACTCTGAGAAGAGAACAACATTGTTTACTTTTTATTTATAAGGCCTTTCTTCACAAACTACCTGTTTATCAAACAAACATGCTTACTTTTAAGTTATTTAGCTACTCCACTCATGCTCATAATCCCTTGACTCTTAATATCCCAAATGTTAGGACTGAGGTAGGAAAAATTGCCTTTGAGTATTTTGCACCATTCAAATGGAATAATCTTTTGTCACAGCTCCAGCTGGATGCCTTGATTCCCTTTAATCACTTCAAGCATATTATCATGGATTCCATGCAATCTGAGTGTACATGTACTTTTTGAAATTGTTGTTTTTGTATTACTGCTTTATGTTTACACCTTGCATGTATATTGTATTGATGAATTGTTTGTAATCATTGCATGTATATTGTATTGATGAATTGTTTGTAATCAGGGCGTCATTGGAAAAGAGAGCTTGCTCTCAATTGGCCCTCCCTGGCGTCATTGGAAAAGAGAGCTTGCTCTCAATTGGCCCTCCCTGAATAAATGAAGGTAAAAGAAAGAAAGAATGGAGCTGTGAGAGATAAGACTGTGGATAAAATGAAAAGTAAGAGGGAGGAGATAAAGGACCATTACAGAGAAAAGGGCGGGGCTGATGAAGGGACGGAAGGGCAGAGTGGGAGGTAGAGAGGAGGGGCGTGAGAGAGGGAGGGCTGCTCAGATCTCAAAGGAAGGGCGATGGGGGTAGAAGAGGACACAGAGGAGAAAGATCACTAGACTCTAATGATCAGTCTGCAAGCCTCACCGTGTGTGTGTGAGAGGGAGAGAGTGTGCATGGATTCGTGTGTAGGGGGGGTTGCCATGGCAATAATTGCTGCTCGTTAGAGAGGGTCCATCAAGTAGTCAGCAGCAGGTGGCCGTCTGTGGCCGTCCTACACACAAAAATGTCTATCAATCACTGTAACGTGTCACGTGACTGTTATCAAAGTTACCTGTGCTCGTCTTTTTCTTCTAAAAAGCAATAGAGGTAGAAGGAAAAAAAGAAGCACTGGTAAACACACACTCCTCCAATCATCTAGATTCTCGGTACACAGTCAGTCCAGCGAAAGAGGAGCGTGTGTGTGTGTGTGTGTGTGTGTGTGTGTGTGTGTGTGTGTGTGTGTGTGTGTGTGAGAAAGACAGCATTGCACAGTCTCCCCTAATCCCCTCTGTCACTGCAGGCAGGGACAACTGAGCCGGAACAGGAGTAGGTTGCGTGTGTTTGTGTGCAGCAGAGTTCCCAGCCGATGAAATTAAAACTAGCAAAATCAATAAAGTAAGACATTAAGGCAAAGGTATGGAATGAATTCACATGACACATTTAGCCTTGGACCTCACCATACTTATTGGATCCTGTACATTGATATTGTACTGATTTATAAAACACTGGAGACTTGTTGGACCCAAAATTTGGATGTTCAAAACTGCTATCAATAAAAGATGTGTGTGATTTGAGTTCCAACAGAATAGGGTAACATCAGTCTTAAGTACGGCTGCACAGCAGTTGGTGCAGATACCCTGCTGGGCGATCAGACTCAAGGCTGCTGATGCTGCCTCCTTGAACTGAAAGCATTTTTCAAACCGGTTTGATAATGTCTCATGCACCAGATTTGGTGAATTGAAGAAATCAATTTGGTGTGTTCTCACAACCAAGTAGAGTGCCACCTTTATCTGCAGTGTGCACAAGGCTGGGTATCGATACTCAATACTTTCAAGGTATCGACTGAAATAATCCCGTGCCAAAATAAATACCTCTTATTATTGTGTCTGCACCACAAGAACTTTTGAGGGTTTCCTAGCTCCTATTTCAGAGTAAGAATTCTGCCAGCTCAAGAGGAACCATGAGTGATAGAAGTGTACAGTGTTTGGTCCAGACATGAGTTCATTGGTCAAACACATGAACCAATGCAGCAGCGGCAACTGCCATTTTTAAAACCCTGTAAGCCCTTGAAACAACAGACAAAACAAAACACAAACAGATGTTTGAAATAAAAAATAAAGAAAAAATGGACAAATGGACCAACAGTGAAGTCTAGGCTTTACTGATCATTGTTGTTGTCTGTGCCACAGAACTGATATTACTATACCATCCGCCAGCCAACAAAAGTTACTTCAGCCTTCCTACTGGTGGTTCAAATGCAAACAGGAAAAAAAGCCCTTGAAGGTACGTAGTCCTTGTGAGAGCTCCCCCGTGGGCAGTTCCTCTTTGAAAGTCGTCAGAACTGTTTGGAGGTTGTATATCAGTCCAGGTTACCTTACAAAGTGGTGGTGGGTGGATCTGATTGAGTGGGAGTTTGAGTCTTAGACAAAGATAACTAAACTAACTATTCTTTAACCCTCCTGAGGTGTTAATCATAACCAAAGGGAGCAGCTGTGGCTCAGGAGGAGTGGTCATCTACTAAGTAGGGGTTGGGAAAAAAAATGATCCAGCATAGCATCACGATATGTTGGTGTGGCAATACTGCGTCATTACATGGACGCCAAGTAACGATTTTTTGATTATATACATTACTGATATGACAAATACAAGGTAAACTTTCGGTAGCCTACTTAAATAATATAATCAATTTATTTTTTAGTTCACCAGATACATTTTGTGGTAATACAAATTACCTGGAGTGAGATGAACGGACTGAAAACTCAACCCAGTCTCACTCTGAAGTCCTCGAAACCCGAAATGTTGCATCAGACACTGACAAAAAAACCCTGTCCTTTAATGTCAGCATGACATGCAGCTGGTTAGTTATCGCGATACTTGACATATCGCAATACATTTGAAATCACAATAATACTGTATCGTGATAATATCGTATCGTGGGGCCTCTGGTGATTCCCACCCCTACTACTAAGATGGACAGTTTGATTTCTGGCCTGCATCCCTGCATTCTACATGTCAAAGTGTCCTTGGGGGAAATACTGAAACCCAAATTGCTTCAAGTGTGCGTGTGAATGTTTATCTGATGGCACCTTGTATGCTTTGGTCAACAGTGTATGAATGTGTGAGTGGTCACTAAGTATAGAAAAGCTCTACATAAACAGTTCATTTAACCATAATTTCCCAATGTTACCCTGTATCCCTAGTTTTAGTTGCCTGATCTCAACTGTACCGTAACCTCTCTATAATTGCTATGTATGAATGTTATAGGAATACATAGTAAAAAAAAAACTTTTCACTGAATGGTTTGAAAAACAGGAACTGAACCTAAAACAAAGGTTCATTAACCAATTTCAATGTTCTGTCTGCTGACTGGGTTTTTATTTGGGTATTATTTCATTCATTTATACTCCATTAGTCCACTGTATTACATCTTGTTTTGAGGAATTGAGAAACTATTTATATTTGCTCACAAAGCCAGCAGGTTGGAAATACACCAAGTTTGATTTAGTGTGGAGTGTACTGCCAGCCTTGTGCAAGTTTTTGTGCTCATCAAAGTTAAGGCACACAAGTATTTTCTGGCAGCACAGCATTTGACAGCAATTATAAACATACTAAACTTGATTTTGTATTCACTTACAAGATCCTGGATCACAGTTGAAGAGTCTGTTTTATTGGTACTTGTATGAGGTCTACATTGCCCACTTAAGTCGACATGAAGCTGGCAGAGAAAAGTCACCCTGATACACAAGTCGTGGGTGGACTAGTTATTCGCTCTGAACTGCCCTTATCAGACAAGATCAGAACAGCCTTGTGATTTGACTCAACTCGACAGTGGCAACAAATGGGAAATAGCTACTGTGGGTTTTTTTTGCAGCGAGTTGTAGTGTCTATTAAGAGAAGAGTTCTCCACTTTTCCTTACAGTAACGTCTACCATCCAAGGCAGCCTTTTTTCAATCTAGTCTTTATATAACCATGTTACACTCTCTCCTAGAATTCTCAATACAGCTGGAACAGCAACAGACTCATGCTGGAGAAAATCATTAAAATACAGTATGAAGCCAAAAATCCAACTGTGAGCACTAACAGCTACAAGTACAATTAAAGAGGCCGCAAACTTTACAAGCCCTTATAGACTTGTACACTGTCACACATTGCTTTCACAGCAGTCTTTAAATTCAAATTCAAATTTAATTCATTCAATGCCACAATGCACCAAACATGTAATCAGCCTGTTCTGAGGCAACCCTCTGGAGGACTCTGAAGCATATGCACCACAACAAATTTAATTTTCACTGTACAGATAGCATATTTTCTCCAGTAAATATGTTGCAGGTTGTCTTGCTGGGCTCCACATAAAAGGACCTCCCGTACATCCCTTTTCAAATAGATACTGGAGACAACAAGCACTAGACAATCTTGAACAAAAGGAGAGGATTACATGCCGAGACGGATAGAATAGATTAAATAGAGAAGGGTGAGAGAGCAACCACGTATTTTTTATATTTTGCAGCATACAAATACCGTGAAAGAAAATTGGAAACCAACAAATCCACCAACTCATGCAACCATTCCTGTGGTTTGTTCCTATACCCTCTAATATGAACCACAGGAGCATTACCTAACGTAAAGTACCTCCTGGTAAGGTTAAGTTCAGGAACAGAATCATGGTTGGTGACATGAGACCTCACATGACATTATGTGACAACATGATGTCAAGTGTGTGACATTACAAATGTAACTTAATAACGTACCCTCATACATTGGTTCATACTGTAAGGTGTACACGTTAGGTTAATTCATGTGTTTTAGTAATTTGCTAAAATACATTTACAGTGTTTGTACAGTTAACTATTTACACATTTATGTTCGCAATTATTATTTACATATTTACACGTTAAAATATACGCAGCAGCATTGTTAAAAACAGTCTAACACCTCAGTCAAAGTCCTTCTAGCCTCTCATTGGTTAGTTAAGACACATGTGACCCATAAGAAGGAGGTGTAACCAGGAAATGTTGTTGTGAAGCTGCTGAAGTGTGGAGACTAGTTAAGGCTGCCAACCACCCCACATCGAACCCTCACGTTACAAAATTATATCTTACAAATTAGCACCCAGCAAAGCAGCATCCCGTCCGGTTAGGTTAGGTTTTGGAAAAGAATCCTGTTCAAGCATCATCACGTTATGGACTTAACGTAAAGTTACACAGGTTAAGGTTAGGTTCAAGAAAACAACCATGGCTTGGCGTTGTCACAATACAAACTTGATTTAATGTAACATTAGATACGTTGGGTTCAGGAAAAGAAACATGATGCCCTAAATAAGTCAAAGTTCACTTGGTTTCATGCGGTACACAAACACTGGTCTCCCGAGCAAAAGTCCTGTGTTTGTTTGACCCCTCCACCACCACAACCTGCCTCCTAATATGAACTTTTGCTATTTACACTACTTCCTTCTTTAATCCCGTCAGCGCATTCGTCATGCATTTAGAGCCTTCACAATTCTGTGGGTTATATTCTAACTACTGGTTCATGATTACATCGGCTATATGTTAACTCTGGTGCAATAGTTTTCATAGGTATGCATATGAAAAGTACATGAGAATAGCCTGAACTTCAAAATAACTCAACTTTTACCTTTGGTTTCACACAGGTGACGAATAGCTGAAATAACAAAGCTATTGAAAAACTAACAGAAATTTAGCAGGAACAATACACATACCTGTCTATTTATTTAAGAGCCTTCCAGTAGATATACCCCACTCAAATATTACCTCCAATTCTCAAAATAATAATACTAATTACTCCGACTCCACTACGGCTACTATTGCTAATAATAGTCAAACATGGCGAGAGACATCTTTATTGCTGTTTTATTAACTCGATGGACAAAGCTAAATGATAATTATCCGACAGCTGCATTAAAAAAAGAAAGAAATAACACTGTATTGATTTAATAGTGATAGAATAGCAGAAGGCTATGCATACATGTCTTCGGGGATGATGGAGCATCTCCATACTGTATGTGAACAATAAGTCGATTTTTCTGGTTGCACCAGTATGATTGCGTAGGCCGAGCATAATTTCAAGCCTCCCATATATTCCAGCAACAGCTCCCTATATGACTGAGCTGGGATGCCTTAAACAATAAATACAGTAGTTTGTCACAGTGTGAGGTTTTATATTAAGGCTCAAAGGGTAAGATGACTGTGGTGAGTAAAGTAATTACCTCTCAGAGATGAGTATGTGTAGTCTGACAGGGTTTGTAATTGTAACTCCTGGGACTCTTCGTGTGTGTGTGTGTGTGTGTGTGTGTGTGTGTGTGTAATGTGCTTTGTAATCTCAGTGTGCTTTTATGCATGCACGTCTGCTTTATTGCGCATGCCTGTGAAATTCCATCTGAGCCAGCAGTGCGGTTAAGAGTCACACAGTGGATGCTACAGAAAGTAACCAAACACCAGTGTGTCAGGAAACAGCTGGGCAGGAGCAAACATCAGCTGTCTGTGTATATCTGCCACTTAAGAGGTAGTGAAGCCCATTTAATTTGAGTGTTTGCATGAGACGGCGTTTTTTTAATATCTCCGAGTGCTGAGCTTTTTATTTTATGCAAGCAAGTGGTGCTGCGGTATGGATAATGTGTGATGTGCTGATGTTAACCACATGCTAGTGATGGCGACTGAAGGCGTGGATAACACTTACCATTTTAATAGAGCATCCTTCCCACCCACCTCCTTGTGATCCTACATATTGCATTTGTTTAGGCATTGCTAATGCATCTATTGATTTCCCAAGGGAATTCCTTCTAATTGTGAAGCAAAAAAGTTTTCCGACGGCACTGGAAGGCAGCATCTGCTAGCTGCTAATGTGACTGTTGGTGTGCAGTAGTTAAATGTAGAGATAATGAGGTAAACACTGAACTTTTGGTGCCACACTGGTGTCATTGGCTTTTAGATTCATTCTGCTATGCAAGCTGTTTGGAGTCATTTTGGCCTTTGTAGGTTACTTCACATCTTCTGCCGACATGTACTGACACAGTTATGCTGCAGCTGAATTGTCTTTTTCGTTTAGGAAGGGTCCTAACTGAGTGAAATGACCTGGAAGTATCTAAGTGGTAGCCATGATAAGAGCTGGTTGAATCCTCTGGATGCAAAGGAAAGGTGCCTCAGTGCCTCCTTTACCTCCTTTAGCACAGGATGTGTTGATCATGTCTACATGGTAATCCCAGATTTGCAAAAACACAAGACTTCCTGCTCTATTTAAACCTAATTAGACCTTAACGACAGTGTTATCACACAATTTCAATCAGGAGAGACAGAAGAACTAAGTAAAGATAACATTTAATATGAAATATGAGTGTAAGGATTAACAGATGATTTGTGCTGATTAAGATTTAACAGAGGTCTTTGGCGCTTGGACACCAGAGGGAGATATTTTGTGATTGAGGGACATCTGAGCAGCAGCAAGATAAATCCCCCCATGGAGTCCAGACACTGGTAGTGTTGGTGGCTGATGACTCTGAGGCTGATGAGGCAGATGAGGCTGATGAATCCAAATAGAATAGGTGGTGATGGGGAGGTGAAGGGCAGCAGCAAGAAAGAAAGAACTATGACAGAGAAAGAACCATATTTAAATGAGAAGCAGTAAGATGATAGGCTGACAGAGCTGTGCTATCGGTTGATTGTGACTCAATTAGTGAATGGCAGGGTGAGAAAGAAAACTTAGTATTGTCTTCCTGAAAGAACTTTTGCTAGAGCTTCATAAAACCATTTGAGATAAGGAGTTTCACAAATCTAGGGGTTACCATTTAGCATCTACTACACTGGACCATCCTTTACCAAAGGACAGGAGATGATGAGGTCCCACAATTCCTTGCCCAACAACATTTAAGGCGACGTACCACTTGCCTGTTCACAAAAAACAAACAATTTTCATATCGTTCATAAACTCAAAGTCCCTGAGTGTCCAAAACTGACACTGGAGGGGTACCTAATTTGTCATTATTTGACATAGGGCCACACTGCTATTTGAGGAGTTGGGAGAGAGACAGATGTCCATTTCGGAACATTGCAGTTTCACCATGTCAATAACATCGGTCATCGCATAATTACAGAGCCTCGTGTAAGTGCAGCCAGATTCTTTTGTCTTTTCCTGAGTCCTTATGAATTCTCCTTCAAATCTTTCCTTGACCTCACAATGTTTTCCATCGAGGTCAGGGAATTTTGAGTTTAGAAAAAGACAAAGGATGTAATTTTTTTTGGACTATTCAACCGCAGCCTCAGTGAGTCGCCTCTTTAATGTTGACTAGCACATAGCAGACAATGCAACTTCTCCTCTTGTCCACTGATGTTCTACTGATTCTAGCTGATTGCTATAATCAGTTTTATGCTCAAGACGAAGTGGTTACTGGCTCATACGTAATTAGATTATCATACTGTGGCAGGTGGTGTGCTGTCTGCTCTTCGGGTGGAGCCATGCTGCCAAAAGGCCTGTCTCACAACTCTGTCAGCTGTCATAGCAGGGAAAGCACGGGTGTAACTGATAACATGAACAATTGGTCAGTTCTGCTCAGGTGTGTCACTAAACTGTGCCATTAGAGCGACATGCAGGGCCCTAAATTGAATGCACTCAGAACAAAACTTGACTGTCACTTACCTCTAAGAGGCTTTCCAGAGTCTTTCCCTTTTGTCTTGAGAGACTTGGTGTACAAGCGAGTGAGCCTGTGGCATAAAACCAGGGGATATTGGGGGAGTTTCTCCTCTGATCTCTTAATCTCAAATAGGGCAGCCTAATTGGAGCTAAACCAGACAAAGCTTTCATAGTGCCTACGCTCTGAGCTAAACAAGGATAATCTGCCAAAGGAATGAACATTTCAAGGTAGTTTATTTTAGTTCTGCTTGTACAGAACTGTCCTTCCTTTCCATCATTTAAACAAGGTCAAATTCATGTCAGTGTTTTGTATTATTAAAGGCCCCAGTTACAAATACTTCAAAATTACAACCACAACTAAGAAAAACGTCAAAGAATGCGGGTTAAAATTGTATTAAGGGTCCAGCATGTAGGATTTAGGGGGCTATATTGGCAGAAATGTAATAACATTTTATAAGTAAGTTTTCTTTAGTGTATAATCACCTGAAAATAAGAATCAGTGTGTTTTTGTTACCTCAGAATGAGGCATTTATATCTACATAGGGAGCGGGTCCTTGTCCACAAAGTCCACCATGTTGCATCGCTATGTTTCTACAGTAGCCCAGAACGATCAAACCAAACACTGGCTCCAAATAGGGCTTGAAGCATTTTCATGTTTTCACACTGGCCACCATAGTTAGTAGTCAGAAAAACGCTGATTTTTGATGTGAAACTATTTTATTCAGTGTTTTTACCAACTTAAATCACCGAGTCTGTTTGTTTTGGAAAGGAGGAGGCCTCTGTGGATAATTCGGCTTTTGGTTTAAACCATCTGAGCGTCTGGATCTTAAGTTATCAGAGAAAAAAGTTAAGCACACATTAGCAGGTGCTAGGCTAATGGCCTATGTTGGACGAACCAAAAAAATCTGAGAGACTCATTTGTAACAGAAGAAGGCTTTATTCATTTTGTTTTGATCACCTGGGCCGTTTGTTTTGGAGAGGAAGAGACCTCGGATTATTCATCTGCTGGTAAAAATCTCCTGAACAGCGAACACTGAAGGAATCCTGTGGTGTAGTGGTTGGCATATAGGAGAGGTTTCAGCTGGTTGCATTGGCAGTCATCACCACTAGATGCCTCTAAATCCCACACACTGCACCTTTAAAAAGTAGTCTGCAGCACAGCAATCTTAAGTTTAGCCACTTATATATTTTTACTTACATTGAGCATAATCAGCAGCTCATTTGCATTCCTTCTCATTTTCCCTTCATTTTCTATAATTGGAAGCATCCTCTGAGCTGTGCTTAATGTAAACTGCTGTGAACATTCTGGCAGGAGGGAACACAGTTTTGTCGGGGGAAGACATAAAATCTGTTTCTTTTACAAAATCTTGGTGTAATCCAATTTTCCTGGGTGTGAAACCAAAAAACAATGAGCCTCAAACATCCTTTTATTGTTGCACTCTTTGTGAAGTGGGAGTCACTTTTTGTTCCATTTGCCACGGCCTGTCTTTAGTTTGTCCAATCAATCAATTTAAAGAAGTGTTTTTGTTATTCAGTAGATATCTCATTTTGGACTGAGGCTCTCTCTGTTGTTGTTTTTTTTTACCTCCATCATAACAATCAATAAAATCTTGGCTGTGTAGAAATTCAAATATCTCATAGTGTCTGTAGAACAAGCCAAGCCATTATTGTCTGCTGAAGGGTTGCATATTTAACTTGCTTGCTGGCCTTCCATCATTTGCAGCCAGAATTTAAATGTGGTATTGTGCCTTGCTGGAGGACTGAGACACCCCGAAACATCTCAAACTAAAGGCCGCAAATGTTCTTTCAATAAATAATGCATGTGCGTCACTGTAAAATGATCTTGTTACATGTTTAAAACTCAGATAGACTCGCTCCAAGAAAATACGATTTTAGGATTCACATTAGCAAAGGCAATCTACAGTGCACATAATATATGTATAATAGGACAGAAAAAGTAAATGTTAGAGTGTATATTGCAGTCGAGATGAACACGTATGTTTGCAGTAACGCCAGTAGATCATTACATTTTATTTGACTGTGACTCTTTCAGTCACCGTCCATCATGCGCTGTCTCTACAGGCCGTCCCTGACGTGCTGACCTGCAGCTCAGCCTCGACCCTGGAGGAGATGGAGGGAGGAGAAAAGACCTTTGAAGTGAAACGGATCCCCATCAGACGCAGTGCTTTAACAAAGTAGCAGCTCAAAGCTCTGAGATGGAAAGAAAAGCAGGTAAAGAAAGACCACACTTTATTGCACTAAAGGCTGATAGGTGGTGTGTGTGTGGGCATGTGTGTGATGACATGAAAACTGAAAAGCCGAATGCGCATCACAGAGATTTATGATTTGAGTGTGCTTGCCTTTTGGATTTAGGGTGAAGGTCCTTTGCTTCACTGCACACACACAAACACACACACACACACACACACATACACACACATGCACATACATCCACACACATGGGAATGGTGATGCGGGGATCCTTCATTGAGCACGTCTCAAGCTCAGCCAAGCATTCAGTTCTCCCAGTGACCTAGAAATGAATGACAAGGCAAAGAAAAGCTACAATAGCCCACTCCTCCCTTACCAAAGGTTCATGAATTCTGTCATCAAGCAAAGTGTGTGTATCTGTAAGACACTGGTCTTTGTGGTATGAGAAAAATATTTAGCGTTAATATTATATTCACACTGATACGTTTTAGATATTAAGAAAAATTAACAGTGCAGTTACCTTTGTGTTCAATTTCAGTTCATCTGGTGCTCAAACATGGGATGATTTAAAGGAACACTACACCCACAAAATGATCAGTTGTTTTTCAGTTACTTACCCCGTGTTACCTTGAAACGAGGAAGCAAACCGTTTTTCTCTCATGCCTTCACGGTGAATAAAGAATCCAAAACCAGAGAAAATTCTTGATTAATTGAAGCAAATGGGGGCCGCATTTAAGAACAGCAAAACTATATCAAAACTCTTACACAATAGGTGCAGGATAATCCAACACATTCTCACTCAGACCTCGTCAAATATTGTCACTTGGACGCGAACTTCCCATGTCTACATATGACGTGCAAGGTAGCCTGGGTATGTCTGTTGTTGACGTTCTAGGACGCCATGTCAACTTCAACAACAAACACACATGGTTACGTTTAGCCAACACAGCATGTGGAAAGTCAGTGGAGCCACCCACCACCCCTCTGACCCACCCTACTCTGACTTTTTGCCACCTTAACTTATGTTGCTTTCCAGCTGTGTTTTTCCCCTGAAGCAACACATTCTCACTCCGACCTTGTCACATATTGACGTTTTGGTCATGGACTTTCCATGTCCACATACAATGTGAGAGGTACCCTGGGTGCATTGGTTGCTGACGTTCTGGGACAGTGTGTCAAGTTCTCTTCTTTCAAAATACACTTCCGTCTTCACAGGAAATTTAACGTTTACATATAGTCTCTTTCAAAATAAACACACTACGCTGGGAATTGACGTGTTTTTTTTTCCTTCAACAACAAATTCATATGGTTAGCTTTAGGAGAAAAGAACAGGGTTTGGCTTTAGAATCTTATGGAACGCGAACACTGTTCTCTTGGGTAAAAGTCTGTGTTTTTTGGACCCATCTATTACCCTTCCCGCCTGGGGCCTGTATCACGAAGCGAGATCAACCTTTCCATGGTTACCCAGACCTATCCTGGGTTGACTAACCCTAACAGTGGCAATCAGGATAATCGGTATCACGACGCTGGATATCAACTCGGTAACTCAACCCAGGGTTGCATTATCAAGAGCCGTGAACGCGCACGCAGCAGACCAATCACAATCATGAGAAAAGCGCAGCGTCACTGAGCGTCCTCACTGAGCGTCCTCACTGAGCGTCCTCACTGAGCGTCCTCACAGAGCGCCGTATGTGAGGGAAAAAAAAATATTTGTAGTGAGGCTCAGAGATTAATTCTACTAAAATATGAGGAGGAGAAAAGCAACATTACAGAAAAGGCCAACACCGTGGCAGCTGCAGGAGGAGGAAACATGCGTGGCAACGCATAACGGGATGAATAATGTTTAGTTTTAGTTTAGATTAGTTTATTTGCACATAATGTTAAAAACAGACAGTATAACATTTACAAGATTAAAAAAAGAAAAGTGCCGGAGAGGTTAGAAGCCACTAAAAGCTTATCAAAGAAATTCCCCTGTCAAAACATCAATGAAATCACATAATAGAGAAGAAAAAGAAACGGGTGAGGAAAGAAGGAATAGAGGAGGAGAGAGGGAAAAATCAAGACAACACAAGGCAGCAAATAAAATGATGTGTAGGTTAAATGACTCATCACTGGTTCAAGTAGCTACAGTACCTGTACCTGTACATCTGACACTGATCACACCCTTGAATCCCATGAAATCAATGCTGCGCAGATGAATTGCGTGTATTACAATTATCGTCTAACATCATTGCGTCTGATAAATTGGTCTTCTTTGTCATAACGTTATATATGCTACAATAAAGCTTAAAGCTGACGCCACAATTAAATCATATCAACACCAAATTGATAGTCTGAATAAAATCATCCTGATATTGAGCTGTGTTAGAAATTAACAGCTGTGCAGAAATATACCTAGTGTCCCTCTTTAAAAAACAAAAAGGAAAATCCCTCAAACACCATGAAGTGTAGACATGATAGGCTACTTTCCACATTTCCAGCAGCAAAGCTGTCAATTAGGCCCATTATCTTTAACAGGGATCATTTCCTCCAACAAAACAAAATGTTGGCACTAATTAATGGTGCTATTAAGTGTCCGCAAATGATCAGTTTCTTTCTTATGAAGGGGTGGGATGAAATTTCGACTTCTTTCCACTCCTTTTTGAACAATCTTTTCATTGTCTGTTGTTGTTGCTTTCTTTTCTTTTTTAATGTTCAAAATAAACTTTCAAATCAAAATCAATCAAATGAATTAAACTTCCCGTCATGACTGGGCTGCATTTCTGTCAGCGGAGTCTTTTTTTCCTGAACAGCTGATTGGCCAGTGGGTGGTGCTTTTTATAGGATCAGATTCAACCCTGAACTTACCCTGCTCCGGAGCAGGATAGCCGTTCAGAGTAAGTTACCATGGTGATCTACCCCGATAAGAACTGAACCGGCTTCGTGAGACCGAAAACCCAGGGTTAACCCTGAAGTTACCTCGCTAAGACATTAATCCTGCTTCGTGATACAGGCCCCGGCTTCACTCAGACTTTTGCTGAATTAACTTTTGTCCTTGTCCTGCCGCGTTTTTCTCTGATGCCGCCTGGCGCCGTTAAACTACACCGGCAACCGGCTGCGTATCACGCCAACATTAAAGGACGCCTTTTTTTCGTTGGTTTCTGACACTGCAAGTCACCGCCCAAGCGTTAGATTTTGACAACTTTGCAGTGAGACTGTGCTCCCTGACGCTGTCAGGTGCTGTTACACACTGATGGCGCTCGGTTGTGTATCAGGCCAATGTGAAAGAATAGCTACTTCATCATTGTCTGATGCAAAAGTCACTGCCCAAGCGCAGGTATTCGATGACTTATCTAGTCGTATGCTCGTGCACATTTTGGCTAAAACACTTGAGCATAAACAGTCTCTCACATGAATAGTGTGCCTCTGATTAATGGAATGCATAAGCTACTTGTGTTTGAAACTAGTATGTTTTAGTGAAAATGCATGTGCTTGGTTGAAAGTTTGTAAACAGATGTTTTGAGGTAGTTTTGCTGTTGTTCACTGCGGCCCCCATTTACCTCAATTCATCAAGAATTTTCTCAGTTTTTGGATTTTGTGCTCACTGTGAAGGCATGCGAGAAAAACAAAGTTTTCTTCACTAATTCAAGGTAACACAGGGTGGATAACTAATACACAAATGATCATTTTGAAGGTGAAGTGTTTCTTTAAAGCTTTGTGCCCCCTGAAAAGGGCGAATGTCAAAGTCTGTGGAATATCTTCATTAAGTCCCTTTCCCACTAGACAAAAACCCCACTAACACCCACTAACATCTGGCTTTTGCATTTAATGGGAAAGGTTACAATCGACATTCACTCATAGTTCAAATGACTCTGCAGTAGAGCTCCAACTCCAATTGGCTCCAATCATCAGTAAAGAGAATATGACACCCAGGTGGACGAGTCAATTTGAACCCCTTTTCCAGTGCAATACAATGACAGGAGGCTGCAAAATACCGTCCATCTCCATCCGAGCAGCACTCCACCATCACTCAAAATTTCGTCTCCTCCAACTTCCTCCAATATTCCTTAGTCTGTTGTGTATCTTGCATTTAAAAAAGAACAGCCATTTAGAGCGGTTCACTCATTGGATCTATACTTCCCACTCTGCTGGACAGAGCCAGAGTGTAGGATTATGAAGGACCCTTACCACCCCTGCAAAAGAGTAGCTTCTACGCTCTGGCAAACACTTCCTGTTTAGAAGTCCAACACAGAGAGACTAAGAAAAGTCATCTTTAAATTCTCATCAGGATGGTGAACTCTGTCTTCTAGCAGTTTTGCACTTCTAGCATATTATGTACATCTTTCTTCTTGCATACATTTTACCACACATATTACTTGTGTATGTGACAAACCTTCAGATCCTTGAAAAATGTCCTGCTGCTGAAGGAACAATTTGGATTGAAAGGACATTTTCATTTAAAGCTAAGATTTTAGTATTAAATCAAACATGAAGGAAGAAACTGTGCTGGTAATGTAGATACTTAATTGGGAAGCAAACCTGCCTGGAGTCGAGGTAACTTGAATATATCCTTAATTGGCATGAGACGTGGTGGTTATAGTATTGAATAGTATCCATAGCAACAAGAGTAATCAGGTGCCACAGGAAAGTAGGTGGCTGTGCACACAAAAGTGTGATGATTATGACCCATCTGTCCTATTTTATATTAATGACTGTAAGCACAGGCTTCTGTTATGCATTTTCTCATTACCTTTATCATCTGCTCTGAACACGCACACTAGATGCACTAATGGAACAAGGTTAAAATTCTTATAAAATGAATGCATATCTAACACTTTCCCTCCTTCAAGAAAACATCCATCTGAAAATTGCACACACAGTGATTAAAAAAACATTCCTTGACACCACAAGGACGTTACAATCCTAGTAAGTTTACACGGTAAATAACTAAAACAACAAAAGTAAAGAACAGGGTCGGATGTCGCTCTTTTAAGTGCATTTTTCATTTCAAGACAAGAGTGAAGGGACAGGAAGATTGTCTTTAGCTGAAAAAAGGGAGACAATCAAAAGACACACTGCACAGCGTGACACAGCGTGCCCTCGCTCTCATCCGCGTTAACTTACATCCAACTGACATGTCGACTCACAGAGACTGGAAATGAGCAGGAGATGAGGTTTCGACCCACTGAGTCAAATCTCGACCAGTTCTGTCTTATACATAAACATGATGAGCAGCGAGTGTGTGCGACCTGATCTGTCTTTGTGTATGTGCTCATCTGTGTGAGGGTGATGCTGCACGGCACTCTAAAGAATAAAGGTTTTCGAGATGTGTGAATTGCTTGCTTTGCATGAAATGTTTCATAGATCGAGAATTAATGTGCGAGCGTGGAAATGATGAGAGTGGTGCACTTCAAGAAAAAGGGAAATTATGCTGTATACATATGGAAAATGTAGAATTTAATAGACCTGACAAGCCTACTGTCATATGTCCATAAAACTCATCAACCCGACAAAGCACTGCTTTCCTACTGAGTTATAGCAAGCTGTACATTATTATGTAGCACATACATTAAAACTTGATATTTCTTTATGATTCAACAACACTATGGTTATTGTGTGGTTATGTTTAGACACAAAAACCACTTGGTTAGAGTTAGGAAGTGGTCATGTTTTTGCTTAAAACCCCGATTTCAGGTTGCACAATCACCACTTGAAACGCCTCTGTTGTCTCGCAAATAAACACTCGCTTTTGGTGGCACAATCACAGCTGGAAATGTAGCAATGTATTGCCAAAAAACACATTTTGGTACCACAGTCACTGCTGGACATACTGCTAACATCTCAATAAAAAAACAAAAAGTTTTGGGGACACAATCACTGCTGGAAATGCTTTCAATGTCTCACTAAAATGCACCCGATGTTGCGGGCACAATCAAAGCTGGAAATGTAGTAATTGCCGCTAACTAGAAATGCTGCCAATGTCTCGCTAAATACAGGTGGTTTTGTTGGCACAACAATGGCTGGAAATCCAGCAATGTATTGCTTAAAACAAGTAGTGGTGCCACAGTCGCTGCTGGACATGCCACTAACATCTCAATAAATAACAAAAGGTTTTGGTGGCACAGTGACCGCTGGAAACACTGTTGATGTCTCGCTAAAAAGCACACAATTTTGGTGGCACAATCAGAGCTTGAAAAGCCCCAGTGTCTCGCTAAAAATCACCAGGTTTTGGGGGCACAATCACCGATGGAATAGCTATCAATGTCTCAAAAGAAACACACGGTTTGGGTGACATAATAATTGCTGGAAATGCAGTAATGTCTTGCTAAAAAACAACATGTTTTGTTGCCATAATAGTCGCTGGAAATGCTGCCAACGTCTCACTAAAAAATAACATTTTGTTTTGTTTGTTGGTCTCAAACAATGGTCTGCAGTAGTCTGTAGCTTGGCAGCTGTCTTGCCTAGTTCTCAAGCCTTCACCATCCTCCCCACCTCTTAGAGACAAAGTCAGCTTATATACATATCACGAGAACTATGTCACTGTAGAAACGCTGATATGATACAAACGAAACGTATCAATCTAATGTAGGAATGGTTTGCAGAAACTTAGTGTCAACACTTTCTTCTGGTGACCGGGCTGTAGAGAAAGACCAACGGAGCGACTGATGGACTGATAAAACGGCCGACTTTTTCATCCCTCAAGTCACGCCGCTAGCTAAAAAAAAAGAAAAGCTGTACAGGTGTCTGGGGCCATGGTCAGGTAACGGTTAGGAGCTCAGATATCTTGATGGAACTTGGAGCAGAAAAACTGCGCTTCTGTTTTAAAAAGAACCTTTTGAGGTTGTTGGAGCAGCTGATCAGGATGCTTACCCTGTGAAGGTATTCCAGGCACATAAGAGGAGATCTCAAGGCAGTTTCAGAACACGCTCCAAGAATCATATATCCCATCTGGCGTGGGAATGCCTTTGGATCCCCCAGGAGGGGGTGGAGGACGTGACTGGGGGAAAGACAAAGGACATATGGACTACTTCGCTCAGCTTGGCCCAAACAAGTACTGGGAAAATGGATGGACAGAGCTCATGCATTTTCAGTGGTGCAGTTACTAACTGAATAGCATCATTTTCATTTTGCGCCTGCTAGGTAAAATTGTATGCAAGTGACATTTGAACAGTCATCCAACAGTGGTTCTCTGTTGCATTTAAAAAAACAGAACACTTCTTAGATTTGGCAGCCACACACGACTCAGCATCTCATCTCTGACTAAATCCCATTCTACCCACTCTTCAGAAAGTGAAATATTTATCTTGTCTTTTCCACAACACTGAACAGTAGTTGACTTGTGTTGCTAAATTATGTATTTATTCAACACGAGCGGACGCATTTGAATGTTTTTTTGACCAGGCGGATCAAACTGCTGCCATTAAAATGTATGAGAGGGCAGGATAGAGCTCGGAGAAGATGAGAAATGAATGGGTGAAGAGGCAGAAAGGTATAGAAAGAGAGGGAGTGGGAGGTTGACAGAGAAATAGGGAGGGATATTACTGAACAGTTCCCAATGGGCAATCTCAATATATCTTGGCAATATAGCGCAATCTTGAAAATGAAAAGTCTCACTTAGTAAATACTGAAATATGATATAAACCTTAGCCTAGAGTAGTGTGTGTGTCCATGTGCTGCATGTGCACACACGTGTGTGCCTGCCACTGCTGCATGGTTTCATGGGTCTGTCTGCTTGTTTTGCATGCATGTACTGTAGGCCTGCAAGTATTTTTTTGACTGTGTGACTGTGAAAGAAAGAGGTTGCTACATGGCAACGTTGGCTTTCTTTCTAATTGCTGACATCTCTTTTGCCACTAGTATTTTTACATTTAGATCAGTAGGATGAGCAGCAAGATATAAGTCAAAATGCCCAAACTCTGAAAACTCATATCACTCTATTTCTCTGTTTGTAAAAAGGTGTATTTGTAATTTTTTTGTCTGTGACAGTTTATGTCTCCGTTATTTAAATCAGTATCAGTTGGGTTTTTGTTTTTTGGCTATTTGAGGGCAGTTGAGCAAACCAAAACATAACACTGACATACACACGTTAGCTAAAAGGCTCTCATCACCTGCATTTTCAGCCGAAGCAGGCAGCTGTCTTCAGCGAACTAAGCTAATTGCCAAGCACCAAAAAGCCAATGCTAGCTGGTGAACACAGTGGAACTCTCTGTTGATACTTTTGTCTCACTCTCCTTTGTGGTCGTCTTGTCCATGTCTCACTGTCATGGAGATCCCGTTTCATCCCACCAAACTTGTTTGGTTCTTTGTCCAATCGTATTCAGAATGTGGATCAAAACTTGGCAATGGCAGGGATAGTGTTAAGGATATAACTACATTTGTGGGGCGCTAATTTGTAGGATATCATACGAACTGTTGTGCATGCATTTTCCAAAGGATATTATGCAAACCATTCTGTGAGTATACATTGAGAGCTGCAGAACTGGATGCAAATTTTCTGTTTGTGTCATGTTCATTCGTTCTGTGGTTAATATAAAAATATCGATTAGTGCAGCTTTAATACCTTAGTATCTCAGACTAACTGTGACTTGTAACAAAGCTGCACCCTGCAACCATACCATTCTAAAAGCTCCCATCACTTTCAAACAGGGGTTACTAATGCATGGCTCCTGAATGGCTGCTCTGTGTCAATGCGAGATACACAACAGAAAAAGGAAAATAGGAGAAAGTTAGAAAGATGGTAACTTAACTCCCCGGTTACCTAGCAACCATTCATAAAGCACAGCCAGCAAAACCTTAGCCCAGCCAGATTGCTTGGCTGGGACTTCCTGTTTTTACTGAATGCCCAGTTACACTTGGAGAAAAACAGAAAGGTGGGAGTGTGTCTGAACAAACACGAAAACCTGCAGAAAGAAGAAGAATCTCTAAAGAGCAACCTCAAAATAGTCTTTATGTACTCCCCCCCATGGATTGAAACAACAAATATGTTACAGATTACACAAGCTATACCAAGATGTTCAGTGAGACTGGGGACTGTGTGCAACCAAAAGCACTGCACACACTAAAAAACCTGAGTGGATAAATACAAGTTGTCAGCAACAATGGTTGCCATCTTTCCTCTATTCTTAGTCTTTTATCCCTCAGCACCAGCCACAGTCTGTCTCCTCTTGATACACTGAAAAGCAGAAACTACTGTAACATGGATACTGGATGAAAATACTTTTAAATCATCAACAGTATTTCAAGAAATTGTATATTTAAATGGGTTGAATTCTCTGATCAGATGATTCCTGATCCCTTTGCTTACGAGAAGAAAAGTGGTCAGTTCCAGTAGTACACATGAAGTCACCTGCCATATCATTGATGTAACCCGAGCTACTCTTTATTCCCAGCAACTGATGCTGATAATACTTAAATTCTGTCATCTTGCTGAAACCTTATCTTCTGACTCATTTAATTTCTTAATCTAATATGAAAGTCGGAAAAAAGACACCTACAAAAGTGCAAACCTGTGCCAGGCAGCTGCCCAGGCTGATCATGGCCACTCTAGACAATAAACACAACTAAAATATACACAAAATTAAACCAACTCCCAACTACATGGCCTGCTAACTTACTTAGAAGCACAAATATCAAGAAAAAATTACCAAATTAAAAATTCTGCAAGTCTACAAAATTGGGCAGGCAAAACACTCACGTTTCTGAAAAGCTTCTGTTGTGGTATGACAGAATGCAGTGGACAGAACAAAACCAGGTCACAGCTGCACCTGGTGGAATTTCCCCTCACGTCAAGATGGCGGTGAAGACAACAAAAACAGGGACAAATTTATTTTGTAACATGCCTAACTTTAGTGGATCATAAAATATCAGGTATGAAATTAATCTGCAGATGCCCTGCTTCAATATAAGACAAACTTCTCCATGGATTCAGTTTTGAGCCATGACAAAGGCAACAGACGATAAAGCTTGCTGTTTTGAAGAAGACTTGCTGTTCCCACTGGCCGCTTAACATGAGTGAGTTAGCAATCAATGATGGAATAACAAAACAAGTGTGTATCATCACAACCACAAGAGGTCCTTCAGCAAACAGTCAAACGTGCACACAAATATTAGGCTAATTGGTCCAGTAGTTTGCGATACTAGCTGCAGACAAACTAGGGCTGCCCCCGACTAAGAATTGTCCTAGTCGACCAATAGTCGTCATTTAGGGTCATTAGTCAACTAGTCGCCCGCATGTCTACAATATCAATTTAATTCTTAAATGATATATTTAGGGAGGGGCAACACAATGGTTTGAGTTGAAGGTGTGAGAAAGAATAGTATCAGTAACATTGTTAACACTGTGCTACATTACAGAGAAATACAAAACCGTACTATTGAACCTTCATTAATATAGGCCTATATTTTATCTACAAGTGCACGTCACACACTGAGCGACTCGCCTGTTAATGACGCTGTCGGCAAAGCAGTAATGATTGTGCTGAGTGGCTAATGGGCATGTAGCTACTTCCATGTTTCAGATGATACGTCATGTTTGTAGTTGACCAATGAAGATGAGTTTACATATCACCTTGGGTTCGTCCTTCACCTTCTCAAAATGATCCCACACTTTGGATTTCCTGCCCGACATGTTATTAACTAGCCTGGAAATTAGCGACTGTACACATGCCACATCTTTAACCGCCTGGATAACCCAAGGTCGAGCGATAGGCGTTACCCTTGTGCTTTTTTTGCTCTTTTTTCCTAATAGTTTCAAGTTAGCTTCTCTTTTTTTTTTTTCTTTTTAATGTGACTAAGGGACCAATGAAATCTTGCGGACTAATAACCTTTCTGGTAGACTAACATTTGGTCAACTATTAGGGGACAGCCCTAAGACACGCAGATGCACACATGACCAAACATACCCCTGCAGGCTTATGCCTAGTGAAGATAATGATATATTTACAGCAAACAAAAAGTGAGTCTTTCTTTTACATTATAAAAAATTTATTGTATTTTGTCAGCTTTATTTTTCCAGCTACAATAGATTATCTTTTTGTTTCCTGGAAGCTTGTCAAGTTTTTTGTCTCCCATAGAAATCAAGTGTTCATCAAACGTTCCAGTACTGTGAACAATGCAACCACACTACTGTACATTGTTGTATAGCAGTAATCAAGGCCTAGATGTGGTCCTTCGGGGGCCCCAAAATAGAAGCACAATGAAAGAGATTTAAAAGTGACAGTGAAAAAAGCTGGATCAGAACTTCTCACTGTTTGATCATGAAAAGACTTTTCTACAATGGGAAGCTGGATTGGGGGGAAAAGGCTTTTGAAGACAATCACATAATGAAATAACAAAAAGACTGCCACACACACACACACACACACACACACACACACACACACAGAGTCGGGGCTGCAGACACTTTACCAAGTATGTTGCTGATTGAGGCTGATTGAGCGTGAGCGAGTGCACTGGCAGGAGGCCAAGTGTTTTGGGGAAATTACTAAGATGAGTGGCACATCGCCTGTCAGCTTTTCTGGGGCTAGATACCCTGTAACACACTCACACAGACACACACACACACTTACCCAGTGCTTCTTCTGTGACAGGAGGGAGGAGATAGGGAGAGCACAGATAAAAGCCTGAATTGTGGTGCATTTCAAAGTGAACAATTCCTCATTTTTCATCAGACGTTTCATAATTGGGCTTTCTCATTTTCCTTCTGAGAGATAAATGACAGATAGTTGGTGGATTTGATTCAAAGTGCAAAACAAGCAGTTGATCTCACAACAATGGGCTAAAAATAAGACTGCCCAAATGCATTTCACACTTTTAGAGAGATGTTACCAACGCTTGATGTGTCATTTTAATACATCGCGTGTGCCCAGTTGAAGCTATACGAGCTTTAAAGGGACAGTTCACACTAAAATCAAACACATATGTTTCCTCTTACCTCTTAGAGATGTCTGCCTTCTCTCCAATATAATGGAACTAGATGGCACTCAGCTTGTGATGCTCAAAGCGCCAAAAAAATACATTTGAAAAACTCAACAGCAATGTCTCTTTCCAGAAACCAGACCTGGTTACTCAAGATAATCCACAGACCTTGTTGTGAGCAGTTTCATATAGGAGCTATTTTCTTTCTACCAAATTACACCTGCCAACGGTATCACTGCACAAAAGGAAGCGTGCAAAAACTGCTAGCTCACCTAGCACCACTGAGCTAGCTAACATTACAGCTCAGCCAAGGAGGACGCCATTAATGTTTGCATCTCGCGCTGTCATGAGCACTAGCCTGTCGTTGATGAGCAGATGCACACTTCCTCTTTGCACGGTGATACAGTTTGTGCGGTGTAGTTCGGTCGAAAAAACATCGTTCCTACGTGAAACTGCTCACAACAAATTCTGTGGATTATTTTAGGCAATCAGGTCATGATTTCTGAGAGAGACATTGCTGTATATTTAAAATGTATTTTTTGGCAACACATTCTCACTCCAACCTCGTCACATATCGATATTTGGTCATGGACTTTCCAGGTCCAGATACGACGTGCAAGGTACCCTGGGTGTGTTGGTGTTTGACGTTCTGGGACGCGGTGTCAAGTTCTGTCTGTTACATGCATTGTCTTCTTTCAAAATACACTTCAGTTTTCACAGGAAATTTTCTGGTTACATACAGTCTCTTTCAAAATAAACACACTACATCAGTACAACAATGCAAATTGACGTTTTTTTGCCTTCAACAACAAACACGTGGTTAGGGTTAGGCAACAAAAGCACGTGGTTAGGTTTAGGAAAAAAGAACAGGGTTTGGCTTAATTATCTTACGGGACACAGACACCTTTCTCCCGGGTGAACATCGGTGATTGTTAGACCCATCTGCCACCCCTCCCACCTGCCCTACACGGACTTAACTTTCGTTAGTGTCCCGCTGCGAGCACCATTAAACTATAACGACGACTGGCTGGGAATCATGCCAACATTAAAGGACGGCTTTTTCGTCAGTGTCTGACACCACAAGTCATGCCCAAGTTGGGATTTTGACAACTTTAGAGTGAGACTGGGATGTTTTTGGTGCATTGTACACCACAAGCCGAGTGCCATCTAGTTCCATTATATTTGAGACATGCTTTTCTCTGTTATCTTTCTTCTGAACGTCACAGCACAGACGTTGTATTTACAGAAAAATTCTACAACCTCTCCTTTTCCTTTCTGGTCTGTTTCTTCTTCACTTTTTCTCCATGTCTCTCTCCAACCCCTCACTTTCTGTCTTGACATGACACAGAGTAAGAAAACAGAGATAAAATGAAAGAGACCACCTCCTCACAGCAGTAGGAGTGAGCAGCATCCTCTTGGGGACCGAGCAAGACATCTTTGGTGGTTGCAGAAGCTTTCTGGCATCTGCTCAGTGCTCCAACACGACAGCTAATTCTGTTACAGGAGGTATAAACAGTTCTGTTGTGTATCCTTATCGCGCACACAGACCCAGGACGTCGGCCGCTAGCGTCATCGTTGTATAACACTTTGGATGCAACAGACAAAGCGAAGGCAACAGAGAGGAGAGGGAGAGAGGGTGTGTAGGATGTGTTGGGAGAACAGAGCGCAGTGATACATCGCTGATGAATATTTTAAAGGGTCCTCTGTGATGATGGAGAAAAATGAAGACACTTTCTGCTATAGTACAGCTGTAGTGGGAGGATATTAAGGAATCCAGGACATGAGGACACACACTGAGACTTACTCCCAAGGAGGGATGAAGTTTAGAGTTTTTTCTTCATGTTTCAAAAGAAAATTTCACTTTCATTTCTCTAGTTAAGCGTGTTCACTTACTGCGCTGTGAAACTGCATACCTCTTTCATACATTATAGAATTACCACATTCTGTTTTATGTATTTAAAATTCTTTGTGGCATCACTGTCTCTAGTTCGTCTTTGACAGATGAAGTTGCAGACTAGTCTCTACACTGATGCACAGTGTAGCTCAGTCATCACCTGTTTGCAGGTCAGACCACTAGAGAAGATAAATAAGTGCAACATTGTCAGTCTCTAGATAGCTTTTGACTTCCTTCCATGAAGTAATGGCAGGGATGACACGACACAGGCTGGAAAGATACCAAAACTGTCAAATAATTGTCACCTGTCCATCAGTGTGACTTCATGTTGGTTTATTTAAGGTACTGCAGAGGCCCCAATCCAACAGAGTGCGTTTTAGCAGTCTTGGAGGCTTTTTGTTTTGTTTCCAAGAGTGAAGCATTTTGCTCGCTGCTTTTGCATTGCTGATGTGTTATGCATCTGGTGTTTTTACAGGAGTGCCCAGAATGCTTTGAGTTGAAAAAAACTTCCATTCAGAGCAAAACAGAGCAATGTTCAATCGTTCAATCAAATGAATTGAGAAGCAAGCCTTCTGTGGTGGTGCTGACAGCAAGTGTTAGCGTATAGTGTTAGCTAACATTAGCTCATTTTCATTTTCACCCTGAAACGGAATTTATACTTCTTTGTCCAATCGACGCCATACCTTACGCCTTAGTCTGACGTGCATCTCCCCAGAAATGTAACTACACGTCACAGTGACACAGACCTCCTGTTTATTTTTGTAAGGTGAAACCATTTCCCTCAGTGGAAACAAAGCTTTTATTTCCTTTAATTTCACATTTAAGAAATAATAAATTGTGAAGAAAATAAAGCCTCCACAAAAATAGCATTTCAAGTCTTGTGTGTGATTTATCCTGGCTTCATATGGGTAGAGGAAATCTCCACTAGTCGCTAGGCTAATTTATACACTATAAAATGCCATAGGCTTGTGCTAAAAACATTAGCATGTTGTATTTGTGGGAAAATGTGTCTGTGAACGCTGCAAGTTAAAGTGACACTGATTTGTGTACTTGTGTTTGAAACTGTCTCTATTGAGTTTTTGCTAATAACGTTAGCATGTTATATTTGTTTGGAAAACGTGTTTAGTATAAGACAGTTATTTTGTCGGAGAGCCCTGTGAATTTTGAAACGTTACCTTTGTTAACTGTTGCTGTTGTCCCTGGCTTCATATGAGTAGAGGAAAAGTCTGCTAGCCACTAGGCTAATGTATACAATTTAAAATGCCATAGGCTTTTGCTAAAAACATTAGCATGTTGTATTTGTGGGAAAATGTGTCCAGATAAAGACAAGTGCTTTGTCTGTGAATGCTGCGAGTTATAGTGAAGCTGATTTGTGTGCTTGTGTTTGAAACTGTCTCTATTCAGCCATGTTTACTGTGTGTTTTATGTGTTTTAAATCCACTTAACTTTACAACACTTCACAAAAACCCTGCGACCAACTGGTGTTTTGGAGGTGTAGGCTAACTGCAGAGTGACACAGACACACCACCGCACAAGTATAAATGCTCACAATGGCGTAGGCTACAGTGAGGGTCTGCATAGAGCTAACGCACAAGTATAAATCCATCTTAAGATGGATTTATACTTGTGCGTTGTGTCTTGCTTAATTAAGCAAGCTGCAAGACATGAATACACAAACTGTAGCCTCATCTCCTTTCAAACATTTTACCAACTGTATCAACTCTCCAACCATTCACAGCAGACTAGCAGACTGTTCCCAACTCATCCTAAAATAAGCCTTGAACTAACCATTGTCCAGATGAAGCTCCTGGACCAGCTGGTGGTACTCCCTGTGTCCAGCTCGGTGTACCCTCCGTCTGTCCATATTTCATGCAGATTTTAAGGTATTATCTCAGAGTTCTGAGGAAAGTTTTCATGCAACAAAGAGAGTTTACCAGAAGAGTATCTTGTTAATACAGAAAACAAAAGCAGAATATTTTTTCTTAAGACTTTTCTCAGAATTCTGAGAAAATAATCTCATATATACAGTAAATATATAGGGATTAATTTCGCTTAAACAGATATGCAAAAGGCCCCACCACCTCTCCTACGTAGGAGCAAGACATACAGACTTTGAGGTGGTGTTGCCTCTTTTTTTTATTGTTTAGCATCTCTCTGCTTTTGTGATGCATATTTTTGTAGTTATTTTGTGCCTCTTTGCAGTTTCTTTGCATCTCTTTGTGGCCATTTTGGGTCTCTTTCTGGTCAGTTGGTGCTCATTTACATGACATTTGCAGGTGAAAGCCGGGGGGAAGTCCCTGAAACTTTGGGCCCCTGGGCTTGTGCCCGGTAAGCCCATTTAGTCATCCATACTTCATTCTTGCTTCCATAGAATCCTGAACAGACTAGACCTAAGAAGTTACAATGCATAATTTTCCATCTTTGTTTTGATCCAAGAGGTGTGAACACTGAGCAACACTCGGTGAGAAATGTAACTTTAAGAAATGTGTGAACTTCAATGTGCTACAACTCAAGCCTTCATAAAACACTATCAACTAATGATGAGGTATTCAGACTGTGGAAACAGTGTAATGCCTTCTGTGGTTGTGAGGCAGCATCTGAGAAAATAACAATTCTCATTGTACAGCTTTTGAGCTGCATAATGGGAATTGTCTTTTTGGAGCCAGATCCATACTTGAGAATAAAAGTCAGGATCTCTCAGCCTCTGCTGAACTGATTTAACAATGCTTTTTTTAATCTGTCTCTCTCAAGTCTCCAAACTTTATGGCGTTGAAATATTAAATTGCTAGAGTACCCCTTTAACATCAGTTATATCCATGGCAACAGCCCTTTGGCATGGAGGCAAGAGGCTGGATTATTTCTTTGCTTTGAATATGCTGGAGGAGATATTTGGATTATAAAGACTTATGTTTCAGTCAAGTGATTAAACATGATGGCACTCTAATGCTCAACTTTCCTTTGGTGTGCTCTCATCACAGACACAGTTTTGCAGACAAAGATGACCTGAATACACACAATAAACCTACACAACAGTAATAGTACATTTAGGATTTTAATATACAGTTTTCAAGATAAAGTTCTTTGATAAACAAAGGGACAGTTTTTTTGGCTATATAAAAAGCTATTTAGAAACCAGTGACTAGACTTTGAGACAATAGTGGTCGTGTGCTTACATTTTCAGGTATCAAATACAGACACAAATTTGCTCAGAGTGAAGAGGATACTCACAAAATTCAGAATAAACGTCTCACTGACTGATTTACAAGAATCACTTCATCAATAGTTTGAACCACGTCACTACACACCGAGCCATTTAGAATGAGCTATACTCCCAGAAATATGCAGAAAAAGAGAATCAGATAGAGGAGGTCAGTTCACATTTATAGCACATCAAAAAACAGGTGAGAAATCCGGACTAAAGCTCACTGAACTAAACAGAAAAAGTCTGTGGAGGGATTTATTGGTAGAAATTGGGCTGGTGCAAGGGCATATAAACTGAGATCCCTGGACAGGTTTACACATTGGCCCACAATAGCCTGATAGTGATGGTAATAAAAAGAGTTGTCAAACAGGCTGCAGGGCATTGTGGTGCAGAGCTGCTGTGTTTCTGCCTATTTCCTCTATTCACTTGAAGAACTGCAGGCACCGCCAACCAGAGGCTACATCCACCTGGATCTCTTGGAGCTCATAAACTGTAGTTCATTAAGGGTTGCTGCCTCCGGCCATGGTGGTGAAAAAAACACCCTTTATCCACGGATTCTCACTATGTGTATATTTTTAGTATGACTCGCCCTGGGTGCTGTCAAACCTTTTGTGATTTATGATTTGTAGTAAAGTTCTTCCTCCTGTATTGATGGAGCTGAGGGCAAACTGACCTCCACGCTGAGAGAGACACCCAGAGATAGTGTGCTACTACCACAAGAGCACAAGAGACAGACAGAGAGAGAAGGTGTTTGGCAGTGCAGAATCGTATGCAAAAGATTCATCGCAATATACAGTATACCAATGAGCATCACACCTGGGTCATCACAGAGTTCAACTCCATTTATTTTTTGTTATGAATAATTAAAGAAACTGATTTCTTCATAGCTTAACAGCTTCATAAAAGCATATTTTCCTCTACCATAATACCACCTGTACCAGAGTTCTGGCTTTAATGAGTTGTAATCATGGTTTGAACCTTGTTTTGACCCCAGTCTGATTGGTAGAATTAAGAAAACAGATTTACAGTACAATACACTTGTAAATTTATACACTGTGAAAAACATTTCAATGGTTCTCCTTAAAAACTCAAGTAATCGAGCTGCAAAGGGTATCAGACATCAAGAACCACGACTTTTGTTGACCTTCCATAAAGCCCCACCCACTTTGGTTATGCCTATAAAGCTTTCTATTCTCGGCACACATGCAGTTTACAAGATAACAGTGGCAGATATAGCACTGAAAGTTAGTAATAACCAATTTCTAGCTGTGATGATCGAGTTTGCCAGCTGAAATAACAACTGCTACTGGTGGATTTTATGAGCTGTAGCAAGGTAACTAAGCTAATATTAGCACCATGAGCTAGTATCCAGCTGACTTTTAATCTATTTCTCTGACTCATTTCAAATGAGAATCCTTTCACAGGGTTCTTAATTATGCACTTGGTGGCTACATACATGATCATGTGTTGAAAGACTGAGAGTAAAGTTGCATGTCCCTGGCATTAAGTATGCATTGTTACAGTAGAGTCTGACTGCAGCCACCTGTAGATTATTTGTTAGGATAGGACAAGAACACCCACTGTTATGATTGGCTCATGGGGCACAAGAACTGTTATTTAGAAGCATCCGCTCATGTGGATGCTTAATGTGGTAGCTTAAGCCAAGCCACAAGAAACAGCCTCAGGCTTTGAAGCAAATTTTTTATAGGCCTTTTGGTCAAAAGTGGAATTACACCACGTGGTCCGTCATGTGATGCCATGGGTCACACAAAGACATAGCCTTACACTGTGAAAGAGACGTCTGTAAATCAGTGGAGGCATTTTTTTTTGATCGTCACAACCCCCCGAAATAACTCATCACTATTGGGATTTGATCCATTTAGTCTAATAACATTTTGAAATTCCAGAAGAGCTGCATGATCAAATCATTTTACCCCCATTCAAGTTCAAGCGGCCGCTGTAAGACTTTGGCACACTTGCTCTGTGGGCCCCACAATGCAAAAGATTAGGGTAATTTCATACTGCAGGAATTGAGCTTTTTTAGCTTCATGTGCCACTGAGCAACTTTCATGAATGAACAGGGGCCCACCTCCAACTCTGTGTCCAGTTCTCTTTAAACATCCAAAGTTCAGGCACACACATATCTCGGATTTTAAGATTCGTGTTAGCAGCAGCAAAGAGAACCTGGCTGAAATTATTGGTGCCATTCCAACAGAATTCCATGTCTACTAATGAAATGAATCACCCTTTTGGGAATATAGCCTGCAAGCTAGCTAGCAAGCTAACACTAAACGTTTTGCTACATTATAAGCATCAATGAATGCTGGCTAAGGTAGCTAGCTCAATATGGTAAGCAAGCTAGCTTTGTTAAGATCAAGTTAGTACAAATTACTTATGTTAATGTACCACTAAGGAATTACTAGTTTGCCCCAGTTGGTTTATCAAATTCACAAGTAGTGATAAAATGATATAAGCATTTAAAATACAGAGTTTGATTGCACTGACGAGAAGTCAGTAAATTTACTAGAGCGGTCAGCAACCACTGGGCATTCCTGTCCTACATGAACCGATGATTTATGTTTGCATTCTGCCACGGATGCAATCAGACCCATCTCCAGTCTCACCAGTCCTGCCTAGTTATGGTTGCTAAGTTGCGATTGGACAATCGGGGTAGGGGTTTAGCCAACGACCAATGGTTTTGCGCTCTAATTAATCTATACCCTTGTGGTAGCACTTTGTTTTACAGTTCAGAAGTTGTGAATAAATAATGAAAATGAAACAGCTACTTTATATTTACTGTAACTTTGCAGTAGTTATTTGTACAAATGTACAATCCCATTATAATTACAGTCCAGCAATTGTATTTACAATGATAGTATGCAGTATTGGCACTTTTTTCTTTTTTAAATAATAATTTAATATGTTGTAATTACCTAGATGATTAATATTTAAATATGTTACATAACAGAACTAACTACCAGAAATTATATTTCTGTACCAATGTAAAATAAAAACATGTAGACACTAGTTTATTGCATCTATTCACGTCTCTATAATGTTGATTACAAGTTAATTAGTATTTCATTTATCAGTGTCTAGTAAACACTGAGTAATCACTGAACTGTAACAAAGTGCTACCATACTTACCATGCTGTGTAGGTGTCAAAGTACCATCACTGTTAACAAAGGCAGTATTTATACTCAAAGACTCAGATGATCCCACTAAACTGTGTCTACGGCAGCTCAGTGAAACTCTTCATTGATTTTTTTCTCCTTTCACCTGACCATTGTTCATGTATTCCTCAGACAATCTGTCTTCTTGATCAAAAACATAGTGCGCAGCTCAATTACTTGCGAATTTAAGTCGACCCAATGGATTTGTTGTTTACAGTGCATTCATCATAAGAGCACCAAAGAAAGTGTACAGTATATATACAGCCCAAAGTGTAAGGCGTAACATGATACAACAGTGTAGTGCAGATATTTATTTTCAGTCCAGTCCACGCTGAGTCCATCCTTTTCCATTATATTCCACGGTGTTATGCTCCATTACTTTTCCACTCTTTTCATATTCACTCCATTCAATTTAATCTGGAGTGTTTCATTCGATTCCATTCCACTCCATTCAACTCTAATGTGATTTCAATTAGTCCGTTCCGAAACCTTTTAATTCCACACCGTACGCGTTTATGTATCTCTGAGACCAGCCCAGTTGTGTTTGAGTCGCCTGGATATTTTTTTAATATACAGTGTCAGTGTTGTGTACATTTGGATTCTCTAATCCACTCTCCCCTCTGTGTCCTCCACTTGCAAACTGTCATTACTGCAGAGACGCCCTGCGCTAGTTTAATTATCGTAAGCCTTGCTCCCATGTGTGCAGCATTACACTTACTGTACCTTTACAGCTGATGAAATTGAGTCCTGTATTTCTATAGGCAGTGTCAGCCCACGTGTTTAGCTGGATGCTGTATTTGAGTTATTATACAAAGGTTGCACTTTATGATTAATTAGCCACGTCCCCATAATTTGTGACACATTTAGAAGGTGATTGGCATTGATTATTCTACCTTAAGATATGCAGTACAGTTTCCCATACATAAATATTATTTATGGGGGCCAAATACACATATCATCACAAACTGTTTTATTAATCATAACAGAGCATACTGTGACATAGTCTGTACAATCATTTCTCTATGTACATTGTACAGTATAAATATTATCACCTCTAAATGCTACTTAAAGCATGAGGCCTGTGGGAAACAGCTTTTCTGCTTCAGAATCGGAAAATCTAAAGACATTAACCTGATTCGACCTCTTGTGAGGAACCAGACAGACAGGTTAAGAGGCCATCCGAACTGTCCAAACATATTTAGGCATAAAAGGTCTACAGCAGGGAGGTTTTAAGTTTTAAAGGTTTCAGGCAGGTATGCTAAAAATATGTACTGACCCTGTTTTAAGAGCACCCCAGGGCATGAGTGAAAGAAGATTTTGCTTTTTGTTAGCTTTCCTGGAAAATTAGGGTTATACAGTTACTGTAAATATATAGAATTATTGTAAGGGATGGATGTTAAAGATGTAGGACACTGGCTGAGTGTGATTATTCAGTGTCCAACCTCATTCATGCACCCATTTAAAAATGTAACTAGACTAGGTAAGGCATATCGCTCCTAGCCGAGTCTGAAAAATGCTAGCCAGAGGCTAAAAGCTAATGAACTCTCCATCCCTGATGAGGAATGTCAGTTTAGCAGTTGGAGCCAGCAGGTGTGTAGTTGCTCAGCTCTCTGCGGATGGTGCTGAATGGCGACAGCTCCAGCTCGGTGGTGCACTCGTGTTCGTTATCGTCACTGGCAGTGGCCGAGGACGGTGCGTGGTTACAGCAGCAGCAGCAACAGCAGCAGTCCAGGAAGGCCCTGCCCAGCGGGCGACACAGGAGAAGCAGCAGTGCCGGTGTCACGGCAGCCCGACAGAAGAGAAGCAGCTGGGAGAGAAGATGGAGCACGGACATGGTGTGCTCAGGAACACCTGCCGCCATGTACGCAGAAACTATGTTGCAGATGTTCTCAGGCACCACGCATGCACCGTAGACGATTGCCAGCGCCACAACGGTGCAGTTCATCTGGCTCTCCAGCCGGATCTGCTTCTTGTTGCTGCGCACGCTGGCCTGCTCCGCACGCCGGATCTTACGTGCCGTCACCAATGAGCACCCAATGGTGAAGAGGGTGGGGAGGCAAAAGTAGCAGCCGAAGCACCACCACAACCGAGCACCCTCGTAGGTCAAGCCCAGTACGTAGAGCATGTCAGGAAGGGAGGTGGATATCCTGATAATACAGCGTTCAACAGGAGGCTCGTCTGGCATTCCTGTGTCCTCTGCCACCAGCTGTCGGATGAGGAGCTCTGGGAGGGCCAATAGGAGAGCACCGATCCAGATGACAGCTAGCTTAGCAGTAGTAGAGGTGCAGTTCTCGATCATCTCGTAGTACATCTGGACATTGGTGGCTGCACGGAAGCGGTCGATGCACAGAGCACACAGGGTGAAGGTTGTCACACCAAGGGAGGCCACCTGGGGAAACACAATAAGACAAATTTTTACATCGTCATTCACAATCAAAGTCCTTTTAGTCTTTGTGCACAATAAATGTACAGAATTTGCCTGTAGAGGCTTTACTTGACTGAATCATAGTGCCTCAAGAACACTGTTTATATCTAGCATGAACCAGCACAAGGCTGTGGGGGAGAGTAACAGGAAAAAAAAGAAAGCCTTAGAGTTGATGCTAACAATAGCTTCATACTAGAGATAATCTACAATCATTTCAGCTGCCAGATGGGCTGCGCTTGTCGAGGTTGTCAGGTCCCTCGTCTTAAATTAATAAAAGAATAACAAGAAACTGACAAATTTATCTGCAAGTGTAGAAAATGTATAACATTATCTTGCAGAATCTTAAAGAAGGGCTGCCAGTGAAGTAAAACAGTAGATTCCCCTCCCATCACACACAAACAAAGGCCTCTCTGCTAGTTGCCAAGTCAGCCTCCGCCACAAATAAATGGCAGGGCACGCACAGTAATGGCGTTGGCCTTTCGGTGCACCTGACACTGCTGTAATTACGAGCAGTGGGGCAACAGAAGCACAATGGCAGGCTGTAAGCTGCTATTAGCACTGTGTAGCATCCCTGAATTTGGTGTGAGGGAAGAGAGAGCACAGACAGACAGACAGAAACCACACGCACACAGCTACCAAGTGACATGGTGGATTAAAAACACTGCGCTCATTTATTCAAGTGTATTTTCACACCTCCTGTTCAACGAGTCTTACTAATTAACAAACTTCCTAAATATTCCACTGTCTTCCTATTAGTGTTTCACTCAAAGCCTTCATGTAACGAGCTAATTGCCTGACATTGCCTCCACATTCTCGATGTAAAAAAGAGAAGAAAAACAAAACAAAACTGCAAATTGTCAGAGAGCTCACAAATTTCCTCAGCATGGGAAAGCATCTGTTGGATTAACAGTCATTTTGGCAGAGTGGGCACCCTGCAAAACATTCCTCTGCAGCTGGAGTGTGTGTATGTATGATTATGTTTAGCATACTTGTTCTCACTACATAGTGAGGACCAGTAAACGTTACAGTGACAAAATGAGGGCATTTTTGGAAAAAGGCAACATTTTGGCCGGTCCTCACTTCTTTGAGACCTTTTTGAGGGTTAAGACCAAGCGGCAATCTCTGGGCCTGAAAAATTATGCCAGCACAGAAGAGCAAAAAAAAATGCAGTTCCTTGAATGGCCACTTGAGGCTGGCTCCAGAAGCGAGTCAAATCCCCATAGACCCTCATGTTAAAATGCCAGACTTTACAGCAGAAATAAACATGTTTACAGCCTGATACAAAAAATGGTTTTGGTCTCTTTAGCTAATTTCCCTCTTAATCCCTACTGTACTGGGGTGAATGTTCATACAACTCCCCCGTTTGTATTTTATTAAGGCTTAAAGTTACACATAATTAAGGAGGGTGGCTTTGAGTGACAGGTCTTCAGCTTCTCATTCAGATCCACTCAACTCTTGCCCAAATATGGTCACTTCTGGCTCCAAAAATCCAAGATGGCAACGGCTGAAATGCCAAATGCCAAACTTGAGGCTTTACAACCGGAGCCTACAAGCCAATGGTTGATGTCACAGTAGCTACGTACATTATTTTTGCAGTGTATGGTAAAGACTTAGTTTTAATGTTCAGGTTAGGGTTAGGGTAAGGGTTAGGGTAAGGCATTTAGTTGTGATGGTTAAATTCAGGGTAAGGGGCAAGGAAATGCATTATGTCAATGAGGTCCTCACAAAGATAGAAGTACAGGGATGTGTGTGTGTGTGTGTGTGTGTGTGTGTGTGTGTGTGTGTGTGTGTGTGTGTGTGTGTGTGTGTGTGTGTGTGCATGTCTGTCCTTACATGAACCAGTTCCTTCCACGATTTTGCCTCCGGCACAAAAAATCTGCCAGAACAGCTACTGATCCCCAACCATCCTTCAACGCTGCTTACCTTTTCTCCCTCTGACTCTCACTTTTTTCTCCCCACCTTTTTTTTTTTTTAACTTCCTTTCTCTCCTCACCCACTGTCCCCCCTCATGCATCCCTCCTTCCTTTCCTCCCTTCATATCAAATTTAATTACAACAGCCAGCTTCCCAGATGGCCCCAGTGAGCCACAGCTTTAGTGCTCCAAACACATACTTCCTGGACAGATATAGATGTACACACACTGCAAGATGTTCTGTGTATCTAGGCCTCACACACACACACACACACACACACACACACACGCACACTGACCCCCCGACACACATGGTTGCCCAACTAGACTAATGAAGGAAACGGCGAGGGGTTAAGTGGGGTATATAAACCACCAACATGCTCCAGCACTCTGGACAGTAACTGTAATCAATGTGACTGCTTTTTGGACCAGAACTGTTCATTATCTTCCGCTACACCACAATCTTGTAACTGTCACTGTAGTGAATTGTTTTAGTATTCAGTTAAAGCAGAACAACAATTATTCATTAGCTTTTTTAACTGATACTTTTTTTTTTCTCAGAGCAACTTGGAGTAGATTTAAGCCAAGCATGATTATGTTATTCACACTCTGGACAGATTAATCCTTCAGGTGATTTGAGCAGGTGTCAAAACTTGAGTGCACGTCGCAGATGTTGTCGTCTTACACTTAGTTACCCATGCTTGGAAAGCCAGGCACACAAAAAATCTAATAAATGCAGGAGCCTGTGCAGCAGTCTTGAGCTAAGCTTATTTTCATCAATGTCTACAGGTGTTGTTATGAACAACAGAAAAGGGGAAAAAATATGAAGAGCTCAGAAAGCAAGTCATGTTCCTGCTAAGTTCAGGGATTTGCATTTGTTTTGATTACGCTAGCTTCAAAAATCTTGCATCACAGGAACACAAGTTGTTAAAACTGTCTAAAAAAAACCCCAGCCTCCTGGATGTGTTGGATCATTTTTACTGTGACTAAGCAGCAACTCTTTTCCTAAAAAACAATTTAAAGGTTCATACAAAAGCAATCCTTCTCAATCATCACTTACGTATGATGCACTAGAAGTGTGTGATGTTGTATCTATCTGCAGAGATTCTGCCCTTTGCCTGTATTTTCTTATTTACCTCTCATTTTGCTGTGATTGAGATGTTTCTGGGCACAGTGTGCAGGTGAGGTTGGGAAAAAGGTACGAAAAGATACGGACTAGGTGCCAGACCATAAGCAGCACGGATCTAAGAGGAAGCTACAAAAACCGCAGCCACAGCGCTGAAAAAAACAAAAACAAATATGGAGTGACAAGAGTGAATCTGGCACCTTGACCCAAGGAAAACGATCAACATCCAATCCAATGTAGGGCTGCCCCCTAATAGTCGACCAAATGATAGTGGACCAGGAAAGTCAATCGTTTGGCAAGATTTCATTGGTCGCTTAGTTGCAGAAGAAAAATAAACAAGCAAATGTGAAACTCTATTAGGAGACTATATGACTGGACCATGTGGGAATTTAATTTTAAAGGACAGACACAGGAAGAGGCCACACTTAGCAGTCAGACAGGAGTCATGTTACAAACCAATCACAGCCAACAGATATCTTTCCCTTCTTCTGTAAATATTCAGTCTGATTAATACAGAAAAGTTGATCATGTTAGTGCAGGGTTACCCAGAGCTTTACATCTCTCCCACGGACGACAGGCCTACACACTTATAAACAACGCCTGGAGGAAGGTCAGCTCTGCACTCAGGGTTTCAGGTAAATAGGCTATACGGTGCTTGTTAAGGTTGCTTAGCAACCCCAGACGCAACCTCTTGAAAGCTCAGTGCCTGACCTTGCATTTTCCAGGCGGTTAAAGATTCGGCATGTGTATGGCCATTAATTTCCAGGGCTGGTACCTGCGGTTATTCCACAGGCTAGTTAATAACATGTTGGGCAGGAAATCCAAAGTGTGGGATCATTTTGAGAAGGTGAAGGACGAACCCAAGGTGACATGTAAACTCATCTTCATTGGTCGACTACAAACATGACGTATCATCTGAAACATGGAGGTAGCTACATGCCCATTAGCCCACAGCGTCATTAACAGGCAGCTCGCTCAGTGTGTGACGTGCACTTGTAGATAAAATATAGGCCTATATTAATGAAGGTTCATTAGTACGGTTTTATATTTCTCTGTAATGTAGCACAGTGTTAACAATGTTACTGATACTATTCTTTCTCACACCTTCAACTCAAACCATTGTGTTGCCCTGCCCAAAATATATCATTTAATCATTAAATTAATATCATGTGTAATAACATGTTGGCAACGAGTCGACTAAGGGCCCTAAGTGACGAATATTGGTTGACTGGGAAAATTCTTAGTCAGGGGCAGCCCTTATTCAATGTATAATGTACAGAACATCAAATTCTTTATTGTGCCCTGGTGTGTTTTGTGTAATATCCATGAAGAGATGAGTGTCAGTCTGGAGCCATTATGGCACTTAAGTTTAAAACATGATTTTGACAGCCTCTCCTGATCTTCACTATGAATACAATCCAAACACACTGCTACAGACACACAGCAATTCTGCTCACTTAATTCTCTGACTCATCCGTCATTGTGGATACAATTTACTGAAATTGTTCTCTGCTTTTTATTTCTCCATCCCTCTCCGCAGCTTACAAACTATAATGCTGGTGTTAGGAATAGATTTTAGTGTTTTATTGGAGAACAGTGAGTTTTTGTCAGCAGCCGGTTCAGCCACAGATCCGACTTCTTATCAATATTACAGTAACAGTTAAAAGTGTTTTAATTGGCCCCTGTGGATTGGCCCTACATCCCTAGAAAATACAGCTGTTTTTCTTTAGTAACACACTGAACGAAAAATATAAACACAGCACTTTTGTTTTTGCTCCCATTTTTTCAAATAAAGTAAAGTAAATAAAGTTCAAATAAAGATCTAAAAGTTTTCTGTGCACACAAAAGGCAAAGTTCTCATGTTTAAATCCATATTAATGGGCCTATTAATAGGTGTGGTATATCAAGATGATGATTTAATAGGTGTGTCTTGAGCTAGTCACAATAAAACACCACTTTAAAATGTCACTTATCACACAACACAGTGCCACAGATGTCTCAAGTTTTGAGAGAGCGTGCCATTGGCATGCTGACTGCAGGAATGTCCACCAGAGCTGTTTCCTGAGAACTGAATGTCTCTAGTGTTGTTTCAGAGAATCTGGCAGTACATCCATCTGTTCTAGTGAGCCAGCCCAGGACCTTCCTATCCAGCTTCTTCACCTGCAAGATCATCTGAGACCAGACACCTGACAGTGTGTGCAATAGTTGATTTGCAAAACTAAAGAATTTCTGCACAAAGTGCCAAAACTGCCTTAGGGATGCTCATCTCTGTGGCTGGCCTCAGAACATCTTGCGGATGAAGACGTTGCATGTGGAGGTACTCGGCTGACTCATTAAACCAGTTGCATGTACTGCCAAATTCTCCAAAACAACACTGGAGACATTTAGTTCATGGGCAATGGCTCCGGTGGACATTCCTGCAGTCAGTATGCCAATGGCACTCTCCCTTGTGACATCTGTGGCATTGTGTTGTGTGTTAAAACAGCACATTTTAAAGTGACCATTTACGCCTCGTTTCCACTTTCGTATGTGACTGGTGTCCGTAGATCCATAAATGTACAGATGATGCCTCTAGTGTCCAATGCAAGGAAGTGCATTTCTTTATGGATGGATAGAAACCTGATAGAAACTACCTGTAACCATGGGGGAGAGGCTAATTTTGTCAGATTTTCGCCATGCAGTAGTTTGGAATATGTGCTTGGAGCATTAGCAGGACAGAAACAAGACCTGTTGCAGGTACATGGCATGTTTTGTGAAATATTTGATTAAAAAGACGTATGGATGGTTGAACGAGTCATAATGACAATCTGACTGTTTATAATGTATAACCATATTTAAGCAGAATAACATCACTCAGATTCACAAAGTGTTAAAACTAGATAAACAAGTTCTTTCTAATCAGACAAACTCACTTGACAGTAAGTACCGACAACTGAATTTAAGTAACTAGACTGTTAGCTAGTTAGCAGCCTGTTAGCTATGCTAGCACACTGTCATACAGTCTCTCCGAAATCCACCGCAAAAGTTCAATTTTTTTAATGTAGTCGAGGCAAATTCCAGACTGAAATATTAGGGAGGGCACACCTGTGTAGTAATGATGCTGTTTTATCACCATCTTGATATGCCACATCTTTCAGGCATGGTTACACAAGGTCTGTGGTTGTAACGATGGTTGGATGTACTGCCAAATTCTCAAGAAATGACACTGGAGATGGCTTATGGTAGTGAAATAAGCATTTGATAGAACTATGCCCTTTGTGTGCACAGACAAAATATTAGATCTTTTATTTCAACTCGTGAAAAATGGGAGCAAAAACAAAAGTGCCGCATTTATATTTTTGTTCAGTATAATTAAAGACATATCATATCAAGCTCTACTTGTGATCCACTTTTTTCTCCGTAAACATGCACACCAGGCACATCTGTATTCCCATATGTGGTGCCTTCAAGTGAAAACACACACACACACACACACACACACACACACACACACACACACACAAATTCCGATCCAGTACGAATGGACAGGTGCTTGCACATAGTGAATATTTCATGGCTTGAACAACAGGGTTGGAATGGCTTTAAAGGCTGTCATGGAGGACCCGGGGACACAGCTTTGATCAGCGTGTTGGGGCGGAGAGCAAGGGCAGGGTGAACAAGCCTAGCTTTGTACTAGAGAGGAGATGAGAGAGCGAGAGAGTCCAAGAGTCAAGCCTGGTGGGGTGATGAAGCTGTGTGTGTTTGTTGAAAGGGGGGTTATGCAAATGAGGAACTCAGAAACAGGGACAGAGGAATGGAAAGGGAAAAGAGTGGGAGAAAGAAAGACATGAGTGAATAGAAGACAATAGTAGGAGAACACATCAGTGAGTTCAAGACAGTCCAACGTGACAGAGAGAAATAATCCGCAACATCTTCAGAATGATGATCAGAAAAAGTAGCCTTGACCCTGTCATGTTCATTTCACCTGCTGGCAAAATGTCAGGCCTGCTCGCCTCAGGGTGGAAGTGATGCTTCAAAAATATCATATTTTAAATCTTATCTCGTATTCAAAGAAGTAATACATGCTATTTTATTTACCTTTTATGGTTTCTATGCCCCAATCTTCCTTCAAAGGACTAGTTTGACATTTTGGGATATATGCCTATTTGCTCTCTGTCTTGCCATAGGTGGATTATGACGCAACGGGCTCCTTGGCCAGAACGCGTAAAAGGCACCTCTACCCCCGATGGGGCAGGTACAACATGCTGTTGTTTTTCTCCACAGCGCTAAAGGGCACATATTACAGAGTACTCAGTGCATTGAAGGTCCTATAGATAAACTGAGAGGGTAGAAACACTCAAAATGTATCATGATGGGTTTTTTCTTGTGACATCTTCAAAGTGAATATTGAGTTTATTCCTTCAGTTGTTCTTTTTTCAAGACTTTTGGGGCTCAGTTATTGACATGATGACTACAACCTTTGAAAAGAAATACTAAGTTAGAGTTGAAACAGCGACTTCACACAGAGGCTCTGGGTTAGAGGCCCCCTGAGCCCAAGGGCCCCTGGGTCTGTTCTGCAATACACCCATGCTTCTTGCAGAGAGTTACATGAGAATATATCACCCTCATGTCTGTACACTAAATAAAAGGCTACAGCCAGCAGTCAGTTAGCTTAGCTTGGTAGTAGCTAACATTTATTCTTTCAGTATTCTTTGTGTGTTTTCATTAGTACCTGAAAATAATATCCTCCTGAGACCCTGTGTGCTAACAGGACATCACATTTTGGGTTTACTTGACCTTATACTTCATTCTGCTTCACTTGGACCTGTTGTCCTCGCTCATGGACACTTTTTTGTGCCGTCTAGTGGTAGTGAGACCACAATACACTAAGATAGGTAAAAACAAGATGGCAGCCATCTCTGCCAAGTCAGTCTGAAGCTGATCCCGACACAAAAGTGGACAAGGTACAAAACCTGATCACATTTTATGGTTGAAACTTGTTTATTTATGGTTAATAATATTCATAGTTTGATATGGCAACAAATTTGACCAATTTTAGCAACAGTAACAAACTAAGACACTGTTTATTAGAAAGTACTCGTTTAAAGACATTGAGACTATATTGTCGTCTTGTCTGAGGACATTGGGACTTTATTGTCGTCTTGTTGGAGGACATTGGGACTTTATTTTTGCCGAGTTCGAGGACATTTGGACTTTATTTATCGCCTTGTTCGAGGGCATTGGGACTTTATTATCATCTTGTTTGAGGACATTGGGACTTAATAATTGTCTTGTTTGATGACACTGAGACTTTGTTGTCATCTTGTTTGAGGACATTGGGACTTTATTATCACCTCCTTTGAGGACATTGGGACCTTATTATCATCTTGTTTGAGGACATTGGGATTTTATTAACGTTTCCTTTAGGGACATTGGGACTTTGTTGTCGTCTCATTTGATGACACTGGGACTTTCTTGTCGTCTTGTTTATGGACACTGGGACTTTCTTGTCATCTTGTTTATGGACACTGGGACTTTCTTGTTGTCTTGTTTGTGGACATTGGGACTTTCTTGTTGTCTTGTTTATGGACACTGGGACTTTCTTGTCTCATTTGAGGACACTGGGACTTTCTCATCGTCTCATTTGAGGACACCGGGACTTTCTTGTCTGCTTGTTTAAGGACATTGGGACTTTCTTGTCGTCTCGTTGGGACTTTATTGTTGTCTTGTTTGCAGACACTAGGACTTTCTCATCGTCTCATTTGAGGACACCGGGACTTTCTCATCGTCTCATTTGAGGACACCGGGACTTTCTTGTCGTCTTGTTTAAGGACACTGGGACTTTCTTGTCGTCTCGTTGGGACTTTATTGTTGTCTTGTTTGAGGACACTGGGACTTTCTCATCGTCTCATTTGAGGACACCGGGACTTTCTTGTCGTCTTGTTTAAGGACATTGGGACTTTCTTGTCATCTCGTTGGGACTTTATTGTTGTCTCGTTTGAGGACACTAGGACTTTCTCGTCGTCTCATTTGAGGACATTGGGACTTTATTATCATCTTGTTTGGGGACATTGGGACTTAATTATTGTTGACAATGTTTCGTTTTTTTAAATGGATCAGTTCCTACTGATCCCAAATAGCTAGGAGAAATAAAAATGCATACCATACAAAAGTTTGTGTCTCATTGTCTAATTGTTGTGTTTCTGTTACCTTAGAATGAACTGCTTATATCTACATACAGAACAGATCCTCTTCCACTGAGTCGGCCATATTGTTTCTACAGTGGCCGAGAACGGACAAACCAAACATTGGCTCTTGAAAGGGCCATTTTCGTTTCCGTGTTAGCAACCGTAGTTCTACACATGCTTGGCACACCTCACCTCTAGATGCCACTAATCCAACACATTGTACCTTTAATGTACAGTTTTGTGAATTATTTCTAAACTGTGCTATAATTGCAACTATTTCCTCTGACTTCCCTTAATTTGCCAACTAGATTGTAAAAGTCACCTCCCATACTGATGATATACAGCTTGTTAAGAACCATTTCCCACCTCATATTACATATTTCTTCTCAACCTTGGACTTCAAGGACTCAAAAATAAATAAATAAATAAAAACGGACATTAAAAGACCTTTCATCTACAACACGTGTTTTCCAGGGTCTGACCGTCTATCTGCGCAGCAGGTGAGAAAGACATTTTCCCCTGGTGCTGTTTTTAATAACGGCCCATTAACTCCCTGATTAAAGGTCCTGTGAGCTGGTGGCACAAAGGCCTCGTGTTATTAATTGGGTTTTAACAAGGACTGGTGGAGCCTGTGCAGCCATACTGTGACTACAGCCACTGTCAGGGGTAATGGGTGTTATCAGGTGATGAATGGGCTAATGCAGAGACACAACAACACACACACACAGTCTTATAGCAATGACACAGGGAGACAAAGGGTTATTCCAGCTGCAGTCCTATTTCTAGGTTGTGTGTGTGACCCAGTGCAGGCTCCAGCAGACCATAACTCTAACCAGAGAGACCCTGGCACTGACAGCGACCATCCGTCTCACAGCTGGGCTGTGTGTCGGGGAGAGACAGAAAACTGATGTATGTGAACATGCACGCTCATTTGTTAATATGTGTGTGTCTGTGCACGTTTATGCAGAATTATTAAAATGTGCATTTAATAGTGGGTGTGTATATATGAGTACATGTGTGGATGGTGCATATGTATGAGTGTGTGTGTGTATGTGTGAGATAATGGCAGACAGACACATGACTAAATCCATTGCTGTGGGCTGATAAAGATTCATCTTTGATGATGTTAGAGCATAGAGCTCACAGCTCTCTTTTATACAGTATTGTATTTTACCCTGTTCTATTCTTTTCTAGCCTGACAAAAATATTTTTTTTAAAAATTCCACTTTATGTATTGAAAGCTTTCAGCAGGGCTTTTTAGTAGCTGTTCTGGAGCTCTCAATCATATCACATGATCTTCCTCAGCAGATGTAGACACTCAGTTGCTATGGATTGTAGACGTTGACTACTTCAAAAGAGTAGGTTGATATTTCGGGGAAAAAGCTCATTCCCTATCTTGAGTTAGATGAGAAGATCAATATCATGCACATATCTTGTATGGTAGATATGAAGGTGGAGCCAGAAGCTTGTTAGCTTAGCTTAGGGTAGGGTGACATGAGGGTATATACCATGTGGTGTTAGAAAAGTGTCCAACAGTAGAAAGTTGGTTTCTACCTTGGGAGCCATTCAAGCAGGTGATGTAGCAAATCAGGCCTGGATTCTTGCATGATCTTACAAAGCTAGGTGCCTCAAAATGTTACTTAATTTGGACAAATATGGAGAGTGAAGTTGTGAATGCAGAAACCTCTATTGTTTACTATTATAGGAACCTGAACACTCTGCTTTTGTTCGAACAGAGTTTGGCGAGACTTTCAGGTTTGTGTATTATGGTAAACAAGCTCAGTTAGCCCACCGAGCTAATGCATGCTAACTACGCTAACAGTGGTTTGGAAATGCAACTTTTTTTTTTACCAACAACAGAAGTACAACAAAAGCCAGAGACTGTATCGTATTAAGCTGTGAGCTGTATATTCACCACTTCTACGCAGAAGGCAGAAGGCAGAAGGTAACGTTATCCAGGAGTTTAACCAGGCCAAGCCTCTCTTCCTCCGGGCGGCTACCTCCATCTCACAGAGACTCAACCTGAGTTTGTAGCTGAGATCAAAACGTCCCCAGATGTAGATGATTTTCAACGTTCAGGGGGGAGGAATACTTAAAGCTTTGATTATAGAAGAATTTTTATTGAACAGTGTTTAGTCTTTTGTTGTTAACTCAAGTGATTTCTCACGTGAGGTCATTTTTTGTTAGTAAGTTCTAAATAAAAGAGGAAATTAATAGAATTTGATAATTATTTTAAACAAGTTCTTAATTGAATTTACAGAACAGTTCCTGTATCGTGATGTATACCGTGACATAAAATAACATATTTTGTGATATAAGATTTTGCTATACCACCCACCCCTAGCCTATCTTAGCACAAAGACCAAAGCAGGGGGAAACAGCGAGCCTGGCTCTGTCCAGAAGCAACAAAGTTGACCTACCAGCACTTCTAAAACTCCCCAATTAACACGTTACATATGTGTAATCTGTACAAAAACCTAAGCGTGAAAGTGCCATAGTTTGTGTTTTATAGGAGGTTCCATGCCAGACTATTTCTTGGCAGGGTGCACAAACTTCCTGTAGTCTTTTCATCATCATTAGGTTGCCAGGCAACCAGCTGAGGACGATTGCGTAATGTGATCGAAAGCTCTAGAATGGACCCTGTGCTGAGATTGTCCACTGTTTCCGAGGTAGAGAATGAACTTTCAGTCAATTCAATCCTATTCTATCCTCTGAACAAAAGGAACTGTCTCTACCAGCCGGGAATGAGAATCCACAGAATTCACAAATAAGTAGGGCAAGCACATACATTTTCATCTTTCTTTTCTTTAATTAAATCAATAGCAACAGTCCATCCAGTGTTCCACTCTGTCCTGTTGCTTTCTGCCTCTCACAGCCAGTGTGTCTGATGCAGTCTCTTCTGCACAATAAATTTCTCCTCTATTAAATTACACCCTGACCTGTGGCAGATTTCCCCTGGACATTAAAAAAATCACTCACTCTCTGTGTATAGTAGCTGATGGAAGGGTCCAGTTCCAGATCACTGATCTCTGCCTGAAAGTGTCATGCTGCAGGCAATACAAAATGCAGCAGCTCTCATATCCTCTTCTATTGTATTGTATTCTATTAAGGCTGGCTACAGGCCGACCTGTTCTGTGTTGATCTGAAACTGATATGCTTTTCATTTTTATTTCCCCAACACACCTGATTCATAACAGCAATTATCCAATGAATATTTCATATTTACATGGATAATTATCAATTTGGTTAATTGCATCCAACAGCAAGCCTAAGCTGTGCTTTATGCTGTTGTGTGGTCTCGTCTCATCATTCAAAGCACAGTATCTACTCATCCACGGACAAAGAGCTGAGTGAATGGACTCACCATCGTGAATTATGTAGATCTACTAATTATATACCCTGAATAATTTACACATCTTCCAATTAACTATCATTCGCGTGCCTGATAGACGGACTGAGAACCTGAGAGGGCACGAGACCGAGCGTGTTTGTATACTTCGTGTTTACGCGTTGTTGTAGAGTGTCTATACTGTAACTCTGTGTGCGTTCAGCTTACTGTATAAGCACAAATGTGTCTGTGCCAAAATGCTTCCATACTGTATGCAAGTGTGTGAGTGAGTGTGTCTATCCCCTGAGGCTTGCTTCTAATCACAGATAGCTGATGCAGAGAGGGAGAGGGAGAGGGAGAGGGAGAGGGAGAACAGCCGTGGGCAGTGATCAGTGTAGAGAAGGCCATCCCACCCATCTGGAGGATCAGCACACCCTACTGACTTCGTGCATGTGTGCATGTGCGTAAGTGTGTGTCTACAGGCTAGATAGATAGACGTACATACATACAGACATGGGGATGGAGGTATAGAAATGTATGCAGTGAGAGACTCGACCTCCTTTCATCGACCAAGCACTGTGAGATGGCCACATATTCTTGGACGTTACACAACCATGCAGAGAAACCGAATCTGTAATCCTGATGTAGTAACTTGAAAGTGTGTGTGTGTGCATGTGTGAGTTGGAACAGTGAATGTGAATGTGTCAAGCTGATGTATGTCTTGCCATTACCACCAATTTCAGCACAATATATGGTTCTACCTCCGGCCCTCTGTGGCTCCATGTGGCCCTTTCTCTCTCTCAATCTATCGCTCTTTCTCTTTCCTCAGCCTCTTTCTTGCTCTGCTTCAATGGTCTGTTTCTCTCTTTCTGCCTGCTCAAGCCCACTGTACCATAGCAAGGACGGCCTACAGTTTCCGACTACAGGGTTTTGTACAGCACAGTAGAAGCCAGATCAAATGTTTATGTGAGGCGCACAAACGTATGGATTCATCGGACAGTTGAGTGTAATATGGTAAAGACTGAGAAGACCAATGCACAAGAGGGAATTTGAGTGAAATGTTACTTGGAGCTTCAGTTCTTTCAGTACACCTTTGTAGCCTTTGTAGCCACCTCTGCCCTGTTTGGTTCGATTCAGTCGAACTCAAGTTCATTTGCCCCCTAAGTGCGGTTCGTTTGGGCAGGTGTGAACACAGCAATCCCACTCAGGTGTGCATCAAAACAACCAGACCGAGACCTTATTGAAGAGGTGGTCTCGGCCTGGTTACAAACGAACTCTGGTGCAGTTCGTTTGTGGTGAGAACGTGTTCCGACCTCGATCCGAACCAACTGCAGTCACATGACACATTGTTTGGGTTAAACATGAGCATGTTACAGTCCTGGAGGATTATTAATGTGCACCTCCTCCTGTACTGCCTTAATATGCACATTCAGCACATCCAATGCATCAAAACATTGTTTTCTAGTTGGAGCCGCGCCTCGTTTTCAAACTGTATGGTTTGACTAAAATGAACAATGACAGCAATATAGTCCACGATGACCAGCGCTAAAATCAACCTGCGTAGTTGTCCCTCCATTGTGACATTAGAAAGTGTCACATTTATCTTGCAAGTGTACTCTTCTTCAACGTTTGGTTTACTTCCTGGATTTTTCCTGCATGGAAATTTTGACTCAGCGGCCGCTCCAGAGTCTAACCTAAGAAGGCTGTGTCCTAATAGCAAGTGGCATTTGTTTGACAAAAGTTCAGCTCCAAACCGTGCACCATGTTGCTCACGACCAGTTATGACACCTCTTTCGTAGGCGACAAATCAAGTTGTAGTTGTAGTTTTCTTGAAAGACAAACTCTGTCATGTCTCCTCTCCTGTCACCTAAAAAACACATGAACTTTCTAGCAAGCAAACACCATGCGCCACACTTTCCTCGCACTCACCTCTGCTGAAATGTAATGTTATTTTGCCGGCCTCGGCTTGGCAGTAAATTGCACACGGCCTGTCAGACACTAGTAGCTCTGTTAGTCCATTAATTAACATAATATTATGTTAATCACATTGTCACATGGCTTTTTACTAATGCAATATAAGTTGGATTAAGCGCCGTGACACAGTCATCAAAGCCATTTTTCATATCAAACCAGTTAAAGCTTGTATGTTGGATCAGACCAGCACATCTGGAAATTGACAGAAAACTAACATTGAGGCGTGGAGTTAACTTTCTATTTTCTTAGCAGGGACATATATTATCACCAAAGTTGCACTATATTTCAAAATAAGAAAACACATTTTTGCATATGTACTATCAATCACTACAAGCCATTATGGCTCACACTATATAGCACATGGTGACAGTAATATGGCAGGACTGTTAGTGGAATTGCCAATGTACCATAAGGTGACAATGAGTCTGTAGAGAGTCGTTGGATTTATGTCCCATGATGGAGATTTGCAGTTGGCTGTAAATCACTTTTAAAGAAGGTGTGAACACGGCCACCTCTGTCTACTAATGGGAGTAGTCTTTAATAATTGAGGGACATGCATGATTACCATATAAACTGCGTTTTTCAAATCTGACAGAGTGCCTTTTAATTCTCAGCCCAGTTGGCAGAAGAAAATGTTGGCATTGTAAGTTTTGGCAAACACAGGATACTTAACTTAATTTTTTATGTTTCATAAATGTCATATCAGTGTTTCTAAAGTGACGTAGTATATGAGCCAGGCCATCCGTTGGTAAATACAGGTAGGGGGACAATATTTTCAAAAGTGGGCCCCTCATCCACACCCATGGGGGGGATCCCTATACATTTCGGTATGTCCCGTGATATATAATTCAATTAATCATATTTCCACAAGTACTTTGTATCTACTGTTAAGACTTTGTTTTCTAATTTTTTAAAGCAGAGGTAGTAACGTGTGTCCTGAAGGGAAAAAGTGCCCTCCAATGATGATTAGACAAAAGTAAAATTAAAACATTGTTTGAGTAAAATAACTGCGAGGCATTAAATCATAAAATCAAATCAGGAGTGCACATATTTTTATTCTTTATTCAGGCCTATTCATTCAAGCTTGAGGGCTACTTTAATTAAATATTGGTCAAACTGTGTCCATCCATCCATCCATCCATCCATCCATCCATCCATTTTCATCCGCTTATCTGGGGACAGGTTGCAGGGGCAGCAGGCCAACCAAAACACCTCAAATATCCCTCTCCGCAGCAACCCTTTCCAGCTCCTCCTGAGGGACCCCAAGGTGTTCCCAAGCCAGATGAGATATGTAATCCCTCCAGCGTGTTCTGGGTCTGCCCCGGGGCCTCCTACCAGTGGAACGTGACCGAACACCTCTAATGGGAGGCGCCCAGGAGGCATCCTGATCAGATGCCCGAACCATCTCAACTGACCTCTTTTGACGCAAAGGAGCAGCGGCTCTACTTCGAGCTCCCTCTGGATCTCCGAGCTCCTCGTCCTATCTCTAAGGCTGAGCCCAGCCACCCCACAAAGGAAACTCATTTCAGCTGCTTGTATCCGCAATTTCATTCTTTCTGTCACTACCCAGAGCTCATGACCATAGGTGAGGGTTAGGAAGTAGATGGACCAGTAAATCGAAAGCTCTACCTCAGCTCCCTCATCATCACAATGGACCAGCGCAGCGCCTGCATCACTAAAGAAGCCGCACCAAACAGCCCACCCATCTCCCGCTCCATTCCACCCTCACTCTCATGAGGCAGTAACTCTCGCCCAACCACTGGTTTCCAGCAGACAACCATGGCCTAAGACTTGGAGGTGCTGACTCTCATCCTGACCGCTTCACACTTGGCTGCAAACCACCCCAGTGCGTGCTGGAGGTCACGGTGTGATGAAGCCAAAACAGCCACATCATCTGCCATGATGGCCGGGGTCATCTGTACCCTTTGACCCCCCTGACAGTGAGCCTGATATAAGCTAACGTTGTCATTGGGTACTGTAGGAGTTTTGCAGAAACATACAATGCCAACAATGCATACAATGGATTGTTGATTCTATATATTGCATTATGCTGTATATTACACTTACATACTTTTAGATTGACATCTATACAGTCTATACATGTTTTATGCAAATATGTTTTCAGGTACCACATTGCTCTACAAACACTTGTGTGGTGTCTACCCCACTTGCTAGCATTATACTCCAATGAACACCTGTGTTTTTATGCTGTTACATAAAACCCTTAGCCTGCAGGCATCCACCCATAAAAAGCAATGTGGCTTGACAAAGATACAGATTTTTTATTACTATCTGAGCTCACCATTCTTTTTGCCTTTCTTTTTACACGGTGATTCGTAAGCATCTCTTTATTTAGGGGTAATAAGACAAAAAGTTTTTTAAACCACTGTGTTACAGCAGCACAGCTCTGAATGAACCTTTACAAATGACTCATTTCCCCCGCTGGCTTATAAAATGCTTACTGCACCGGTTATTTGTTATTTTAGCCTACTTTCGAGTCTTATCCTAATCAACTGCCAGGTGCAAAAACCCAATTATTGCCCATTAGTTTTGCCTGAATTTGCTGCTCTGTGCATCACTGCCTAGAGGGGTCGTCTGCAATGACAGCAGCATGAAACTGGAGCGTATCCGAAATAATGCAGGCTGGCTGTAACCCACATCTTTATTTTGTGCAGCATTCTTATGATTTTCCCTGCCGTGTTTTCTCACATCTCACACCTAAAATTGCTTTCTCTTTGAGGTTTGGATGATTCCACGCTCTACTAAACACTGAATAAAACAAGGTTTACTGAAGGCAGCACGATGGGAGGCTCCTCTCTCAGGGGGGACGGTGATACATTATAAGCACCACCGTCTGATTCTGCATGCATGGACATGTGAAGTTGGGCTTCATGTCTGAGTGACAGTGCGTGTGTGTAGATGCAGGCATGTGTGACTGGGTATGTGTGTCTTTATTTCAGGCCAAATGTTGATATTCCCCATGACTGAATTTAGGTTAAGTGAAGAATAAAGTCACCCCATGGTATGTGAGTGCGTATGTGTGCGCGTGTGAATGTGTGTGTGTTTCTCTGAATGCTCCACAGGGAGACAGTGAACCCCAGGCTGCATTACTCACGGCCTGTTTTGACACATACCCTCACACACACACACACACACACACACTGCAGACACTATGAACACAGACAGGCCCCAGTGCACATGTCCTGATAGATATACACTGTACAAAACACATATTCGCATGCAAAAATAAATGCATGGAGACAAGCAAATACCACTCCTACACAAACACACACACACACACACACACACTGCAGTAAGAATAGCCATTTGCTCTATGCAGTGTAAGTAGGTTATTAAAGTTATTAGATAATATCCCGTGGTCCTCTGTAGCTCATATGCAATAACACAGGGAGGGGCTCCGTCTCCCTCTGATCCTCCAGTCATTAAAACACGCACACACTCACAAGGTGTTTGCAAATGAAATTGCAAATGAGATACTGTGAGTGTTACAGTATGTGGTCAGTGGACAAAGCCTGGCAAGCGGAGACTGCAAAAAAGAAGATGGTGCAAACGCAAGCAATCTTGGTAGTAATTTGGAGCCATATGGGCTGCTGCTGCTGCTCAGACTGTACCCCGATTTTAGGTAGGTTGTGATGCCACAACATATTCACATTGCTCTAGTTGTGACCTATTTTCTTGCTGAACTAATATCAGTATCATTCTATAACTCTAGGCTATACACCTGCATTTCAAAAGACCCGAGAAAGGGAATGGATTTATGCAAGTCTCTTTCACACTGACATAAATATTAACTTGATGCAGCTCCAGAAACCTCACATCTGTCTGTAATAACAAGCTGTGGGTGCTTCACATTCAACAAATTAATAGGGCTGCAACTAATCGTGATTTTTATTTGTGATTAATTGGTTGATTTTTTGCAATTAATCAATTAGTTGGTCTATAAAATGTCAAAAACTGGGCCCAGATGATGATGATTAGTCACTGCAGCTCTACAATTTAATCAGGTATGGACAACCTTGCAACAAAAGCTGATTGGAGGATAATAACAGACTGTTCACCTGCTCATATTCTCACCTCCTGATGTGACAGCCCTCCCTGTCTGCCGGCTCTGTAGTCTCCTGAGGGCGGTGCCTGAGTGGCATTCTGGTCACCTGCTCTGGCTCACCGCCTGTCTATAGAAGCTGGAGCACGTCACACTCTCCTTTCTCCCCTGACATCCAGTCTTTTCTTGGATATGGTTACATTTGCCGTCCTCTCTTTGCTGCACTGCACAGCACACCTCTCACTCACTCAGGCGCCACCCATACTGCAAGTTCACTATTGGTTAGATGTTTAATTTATTTTATGCTGTATTTAGCTTCAGATCAACCCTTAAAAATCATATGTGCTGCCTCCCCTCTTCTTTGCCCCACCCTCAGGCAGGTTGCGACAATGGCCATTCAAAACAAGCTTAAGACCCCTGAGCTGGAAACCCCTGCTTTACACAAAAGACAGACATCCACCTTGCTGGCGAATCTGACACTGGTGTAATTGCAGTGAGCACACAAAGGGAAAGGCATCGACATGCTGTAAACAACCTGTCTAGCATCCATCTAGTCATGAACAGACAAAGAGGAAAACAAGGACAGGGAGAGAGCCTGAGAGTGTGTGGGAAGGAATATAGGTTACCTGTAATATGTTGTATCAACTGTATATACAGTGAGAGCAACAGGAGAGGAGTGTTATGTGTATGTCTGAGTGAAGGGGAGATAGTGAGCTATTACCTTACAGCTGGTTTGTATTCATGTGTGTGTGTGTGCGTGTGTGTGTGTGTGTTGTCTACATGCCTCGAGGGCTAGGTGAGGCTCTCTCTCCAGTCGCAGGTATCCAAGTGACAAACAGTCTGTCCTTGTTATTGGCTGAGGTGACATCCTATAGTTGTGCTTGTGTACTTTCTGGCCAGTCAGGGCTTAAAAACTGAAACTCAACTCTTTAAGCCTTTTTAGGCACAGACAGTGTGAAACTTCATTTTCATCGCCCCGCAGTCACACAGATTATACCTATTGTCACTCAAGAGTGTGATGTGTGTGTGAAGTGTGATCACGTTTAGAAGATGGAGGATGTGTAAATGACACCGGTTGAGCCCCAGTGATGGATCTTACTACAGGCGACATAGGCAGCAGCCTCGGGCGCCACCCGTCATGCTTACAGACGGTCTGGAGTAGGGGTACTACGTGTAGTTGAATCATAGTGATCATTAAAATCAGAATCAAAATTTTCACAGGAAATTTACCGTTTACATACAGTCTCTTTCAAAATAAATGCACTACGTTGGTACAACACCACAAATTGACGTTTTTTTTCCCCCTTCAATAACAAACAAACGTGGTTGGGTTTAGGCAACAAAAGCACATGTTAGGTTTAGGAAAAAAAAACAGGGTTTGGCTTTAGAATCGTACGGGACACAAACACTGCTCTCTTGGGTGAAAGTCAATGTTTGTTGGACCCATCCACCTGCCCCAGTCGGACTTTCGCCGCCTTAACTTTCATCCTTGTCCTGCCGCGTTTCCCCCTAATGCCACCAGGCGGCGTTAAACTAAATCAGCAACTGGCCATATATCATGCTGATGTTAGAGGACGGCTTTTTTCATTGGTTTCCTGATGCTGCCACTCACCGCCCAAGCACCAGATTTCAACGGCTTTGGAGTGAGACCAGGCTCATGAGAGTACGAGAAAATGAAAAGGCAACAGCCATACAGGGTAGAGTACTAACGATGAAAAATAGGGAATTTTGCAAATTTGTGCATACCCTATTCTTTTGTTGTTTGTTACTTATTGCTTTAAGCTAAGTTGTTTATTTGTGTTGATTTCTCATGTTCTTGTTTTGGAGGGTGGGGTGGGGGGGCTTGCCTAGGGTGCCTAATTTGCTAGGTCTGGCTCTGTTAAGCCCCATTTATCATCTGCCATGAGGCAATGCTGCCTGTGCCTGTGGCATTGCTTCAAACTCCACAACAATATGAAATAATTGTGCCTGAAACATTCAGAGCATAATAAGAGTAGAATAAATGTACCTCCACATAGGGCACCACTTTGCAGGTGAACTCCCCCAGCAGCCAGGACTTAGTCAGCTCATGGAAAACCACCATGGGCAGGCAGAAGAAGATGAGCACAAAATCCCAGACAGCCAAATTGGCCAGCAGTGAGTTGGAGATGCTCTTCATGTAGTAGTTCTGGCACACGATGCACAGGATGGCGATGTTGCCCGCTATCCCCACCAGGAAAATAACCCCGGAGACGCACGTGATCGCGTACGCGCCATAAGTCTCACTTGTCACCGGGTAAAAGGGGTTCTTGATCTCATCCCCGAAATCCTGCGAGCTGGGAGGGGTGATCGGCGTGGCGTCCCAGGGGTTCTCCTCTCTGAAAGTGAAGAACTCGGTCCTCCTGGTGAAGAGGTCAAAGGGCAGGTCGGTGGAGGTGAGGGCCACCGGCTTGGGGATGGGTTCCCACGGCGACGCGTGAGGTTGAGCCAAAGCCCCCGCGCTTTTGTTCGGCCGGCTTCTCCCCCTCTTCGAGGCTTTCTTCTGCTCGTCCTTTGTGCCTCTCTTGTGCCTGTCGCCCTCCTCGGGTCCCCCTCCTCCGTCTCCCTGGCCCATTGAAGACGGCTTAGCCGCATTGTAGTGTCCACCTGCTGGCGTCCTCGTACTACTAAGACCGCCATTCAACTTTATCCTCTTATTGTGGTGGCGCGTCGGGTCCCAATGTGAGACAGCGTTGGGATCCTCCACGGGTGTCACAGTCCTACTGAAGTCGCGCTTGTTGTGTCCAATTCGCCTCGTTTCTCCAGCAATTACCCTCTTCCAGGGGTGAGTGGAGTTAAGAGGCCCTCGGATAATCGCCTGCAGTTCCGCCGAGGACGCACCTGTGGCGTACCCCGGCGAGAGCGCACGGTCCCAGGCTTTGTTTTGATGACTCTCCCGGAGTGACCCGTGGAAAGTCCTGGCAGAGTACGCGCTGGTGTTGCTGTCCTCTTTAGCTTCTCCATTATTTCTCAGTGATAACAACACATGTGCATGGGCTAGTAACACAAATAACGTCCTAGGCGGCAGAATCTGCATGGTCCGGGAATTATTGAGCGCAGTTTTTAATCCTCACAAGTGCATCTTCATACCTTCTGTGGCAGCGCGGGGATACTCCTCCATTCAGTCAACACCCATGTTGGAGACGGCACAGCGGGGAGCTCACTGGGCTCAAGTAAACACCTACATTCATGATGCGAGCTCTGGAAAACTTGCAAGTTATCTCTTAATTTTCTCTCGCCTTGCTCTATGCAGTAATCTCCAAAACCGCCGCCTCACTCCCCGAGTCACTCCCGCTTCCAAAGTCTTGACATTACCGAGCAGGACAGCGAATCAGAGTCCGGATCCAGAGAGAAAGAAGCAAAGAGATGTGCAGAGGGGATTGCTGCATATCCACGCACACAATCCGCACAGCATCCAGTTTGCAGCTGTGCGTAACTGCATGTAAAGCCACAGATTCTCCCTCTGCTTCCCTCTCTGTATGTTAGTGCGTTAGTTTAGTGGGCTGGGTCGGCTGGCAGCAGCAGCAGCAGCAGCAGCAGCAGCAGCAGCGTCAATGCGGTGCAGTCCGGGTAAAGCCCACTAGGTTGTGATGCACGGGAGAAGAGAGAGAGAGTGTGTGTGCATGTGTGTGTGTGTATGTGTGTGACAGAGAGTCAGAAAGGAGGGGTGGAAATCGGTCTGCTTCTCGTCCCTTCCTCCTCTGCGTCCAGTGTCTCACCTCCTCAGCTTTCTCCTCGGATAGCACCGTGCGCTGCAAGAAAATGGACTCCCCTGGCGGCTAACCCCGATCTGTCACTCCGCATCCATCACGGAGCATCCAGCAGCCCCGGAGCAGGCTACGGCTACAGCCCCCCCGGCAGACAAGCCAGCCACGCCCGACAGACGTGCTAATAAATATATTACCCAGTTTTTTTATATTTACGCACAGGCGGCGCTGCGATACCGACGCACTTGGACATCATTTAGGCACTCCTTCTTCTCTATTTAGTTTAAAGGCAAATAGGAATTAACTGTCTGTGTGCAGGGACAGTTTTAAATGAAAAGCAACTATCAAAAAAGCTTAAGACCCAAGACTACCTGTAAAATGCAGATGCATTATTCACTGCTGCTGCAAAGTTACTTCTAGAAATCTTGCAAACAGCTCACCAGCAGCTCATATGTGTATATTTCTCATGTCCCAGTGTCCCTTTTCAGCCCCCGCCTCCCCCCATCATTCATATTCAACCCCCAACCTCCTCAGTGTACTCTGCTGCAAGCACCACCATTTCTAAAAGTGATTTTTAGCTGCTTTCTGGATTGATCTGACTAACTGTAGGGGATATGGGCATTGATTGTGGCTTGTTCAGCAGCCACATGTATCAATAACTGCGCCATATCTCCATAAAATTTGCTCTTCCATAAAAAGGGTGCTTGAGGTCATTTAATGGGCCTATCAGACAGACATCTGACTGCTGTAGGCTTTATTGGGAGGCTATATGAATACACCTGCTAACTTATAATGGTTTTCTGAAACACCATAGAGGTTAGACTTGTATATAACTACGTGGAAACATTTGTAGGTGTGTTGCAGTATAATGATTGTAAAGTTTATTCTGACCTCTTGCTGTGATAATACACTTTATCTAAACTTTGATTTGACTCTATACCTACATGTCGGCATTTCTCAGTATCTTGCTGTAATTTCTTTAGGTTTCAATTTGACATAATGACATGTTTTCAAACCCAAAAATACTAATTACAGCAAGAAATTCCAAACTAGGGTTACTGTACTTGTGCCCAGTAAGCGGTTAGCTTAAATAGTCTGAAAATATCAGGTGGATAAATGGTTAAAGACCCTCTCCACACACACATTTTGAAATATGTACTCGTACTAATGTTTTGTTAACATGGTTTTCTCACATAATAACTAATGGGTTGGAAGTAAATCTACTAGTTTCGCCCTCCGCTTTCTCCCGCGCTGCTTGCACTTGGTTGACTGGTGAAAGAGCAGAACGCATCAGCATGGCTAGCGTTAGCATTAATGGAAACATCAGAGAGATTCAGCCAAACAATGGCTTCAATTAGACTCAGACTCCAATGAAGAGCCTGTTGTGAACCAAAATTGTCGACTAGCAGACGCGTCAGAATGGTGAGAGTTGTGTTGTTTGTTAGCTTGTTAGCTTGTAGGCTAACTGGCAGTGGTTGACACAGCATCAAGCCCTGTATACACTGTACGATTTTGGGCTGTCCCAGACAACAGATTACCATTGTGAAAGAAATGTAGTGATATCTTTGATTGTGGCTCTAAAACATCGCACAGTGAGAGAGGTGCAAGGATGATCTTTGTCACAGTCTTGTGATTTGATGCAATCTTGCAATTTGGGATGACCATCTCACTGTGTGACGTCTGTTGTGACCTACGTCTACTAACCAACCAATGCAAATGCAGCATGAAATGACGCACTGGCGCTAAACCCAAATAAACAGACAGATAGCAGCTCGCCATGGAGACAAAACACGCTAAAAGAAATGTGTTGGATTCCAGCAAAGAAGAAAACCTTGTTGAGTTGTGGCAGCAGAAGCGCTCTTACAATGATCATGTACAGAAGGACGAAGCATTGACAGAACTAGCAGTGGAGTTGCAGCGGTCAGGGGAGCATACTTGCAGCTAGCAGACACACACACACACACACACACACACACGCGCACACACACACACACACACAGACACACCCTGTCAGATAAACTCAAAGACTCTCTTTCCAAGACTAGACTATTCAAAGATGTGCAGCTACAGTGATTAAATACAAACACAAACCAAAACCTGTGGCTAAGTACTGCATGTCCAGTCGCTCAGTCAATAATTCAAGAGACTCCCAGGTCTAAATGAAATGAGCGCATTATGTCTCAAGTGCTCTGAGTACTGTAAGTGAAGCTTTCACACTGCTTGTAGTCTCAGACCACACACACACAGCAGTCTGAATCATGATACACACATTCAGACACACACATCTGCAAACACGCACATAATTGGGACATTTAGACATTATATAAATATATGTGCAAAATGTACTGTACAAACACCAACATGTGGTTGTATACTCATACAAATATGTACATATTTGCAGTCATACTGACTTGTGTATTCGTGTGCATGTTTTCCAAAAACATATGCAGGTAGCGAGGGAGCCGGAGAGAGGCGGGTGTGAATTGGCAGACGTAGCGGACATCTCGCTGGTGACCTTCTACATCAAATAGGTGATTGGAGCCAATTCCAACCAGGGAAGCACACACGCACACACACACACACACACACACACACGCACACGCACATGCACATGCACATACACACATGTACACCACACAGCCAAGTTTCACCAGGGGGGAGAAAACTGAAGATAGATACCTCGAGTTGCCTCTGCCAATATCTTCATCTGACCTGGATTCAGTTTAAAAGAAAGAAGTTCTTCATGTGAAGCAGCACCCACAACATTCACGGAGCGCCTTAGGTATACTGAATGCAATGAAAGTTTAATGATCTCTGTGACAAAAGAGTAAGTAAAAGAATAAACATGAAGGAGGGAGAATTTCTCATTCACTTTTTACATGTTAACTTTTCTCGCATGGTTACATCCATATTAATGTAAACATTTTTTTCCCCCCTGTGATCACGAAATGCGTCCATTACTTGACTAAAGCCAGTCACTCAGTAAATGTTCAGCATCCACTGGGCTTCACAGGTTAAGTCCTTCAATTTACATTGTGTATCTGACCTTGAAAATACCACCACGGCAACTCGCGGTGCCATTTTAATCAGCTGGAAGGCGCAGGGCAACACTCCACATGTAATTATCATGTCTATTGTGCGTGCTGTCCGCCGAGACTCTGCTTGTTGGGCGTGTGTGGGTGGAGATAAAGAAGAGAGGTTCTCTAACAGATGTACTCATGCATGGAAACGCTCAATGGTTCAGACGCAGAAGGACATCAAGGGCGCACACCATGCGTGTACACACAAATACAGCAGTAAGTGCACACAGCAGGACACACACACACACACACACACACACACACACACACACACATAAAGTCATGAGGTTAGTAGGGCATGCAGGCGACATGAACATGCTAGGACCATGAAGATTTCATGGATTTCACTTCATATTTGCTGTGTGGAAAATAAATTATACACAACTGCACACACACACACACAATATACTGACCCACTATGAATGGAGTGTTGTTCAGAGACACACAGAGGCACTCGACGCCCCGTGCATTCACACAGGCTAAACAAAACCGACGGCAGACCCACAAACACCAGCCTGCAGTGCACACAGGCTTCAATGAATTATAGAAGCAGTCAGTGTGATTCAATTTGATTAGAGTGCAATGGGGAAACACTTTTCATACTTTTACTCCCTTGAATTATTTACACTTCCACCTCCCTGCGGTCTTGTCTGTAAAAGTTATTCTCCTAAATAAATCAATAGGGGGGCGGGAATTGTATTAATCGGCTAGCCTGTAGCTGCAATTTGTAAGACCATGTCACTGTGAAATTGTCATGATGAACTATCAGGATGAGTGGGAGAGTCTTTAACTGAAATTGCAGTAGGGAAAAAAAAGTCTGATTTCATAGCCATTAAGCTGTTTTGTTCAGCGTCTGACATCGCAGGCATATCAATGAGACTTTTAGATTTATGTGTTCACTGTTTGTTTCACTTCTCTCTGTCCAATATTCATTCACAGTGAGGCTTTGATCACACTGCTTACAATCTAATACAATGGGCTGTTGTTCTGAGAGCTTTTCACTAAAGTCATTGTTATCCTTTAAGCTTCAATCCCTTTATGGTGAATACTATTATCTTCCAACAGTGTCAGCACATCTTCAGGAGGCTCTCAGTGATGATGAGTGCCAGGCTGTAGCCATGGTAAACATATGAATCACAGTGGCTTAGCACATGCCAACATATAGCCAAATGCTGCCATCTGGTGTTACATGAAGAAGTAGCAGGGACTAAAAAGTTCTCTGAACTCCTCAAGCATCATGGCCTGATCTTGATCCAACTAAAACACCCAAGTTAATCAAACCAAGATTTAATTTAAGAGAATATATAAATGGAGAATCAAAGGTTGACCCATTTTTAAAACAATTTGGTGGACACATCAAGTGAATGTATCACTTTTCCTCAATAAAACTTTAACGTGCTTGGTACCTTGGTACTTTATGAATCCTCCTGTCCATACCAACAAATTAATTATGGCATATTTTTCCTATTACCTAACTTTTCTGTCTCTTCTTCTCTTCCTCTTTCGTCATTTCTTGTCTTTGCCTCCTTATATTTAAGTCACTCTTCTTTCTATTACGTCTCCTTTTGTTTCTATTTGTTCTTTGGTGGTTAGAGCACTCGTCTTCCATGCGGAAGGTCTGGGGTTCGAATCCTGCTGGGGTCGATGTCAGCAAAGGCATGCGGTCACAGGGTTCCCATCACCGAACCAAATGGGATCAGATTCCTTAAGGAGGCTTCAGAATAGGTGAGTTACTCCGGAATCTGAGCCAAGTCCTCAATGAGGGCGCGTCTCAAACATAACATTTTCCAGACATTAGAGCAGATTCAGATCCTTAGATACGGAAAACAATTCTGGTGATCCATTTTTTCAGTCGGGAGCCAGGATAATCTTTCTAGGGTACTTTTTTTTTTTTCTTTTCAAATTTGTGAACAAGTTGGAAAAAAGAACTAGATAACCTTTTCCCGAGGTGTAACAGCACAACAAAGAAAGTGGATGTCCAGCCATCTATAAACTCACCTGGAGGAAAACATGAATGCTTTTCTGTCCTGTTAAAACATGGGGTAGTGGTGCACTTCAGCCTCATGTGGCCGACATGAGTATTACAGCAACAAACAGACAAATGGTCCTGACAAAAAAAAAAAAAAAAGGTTTAAGTACACCACTAAACTATTCTCTAAATAGGACACATCAGGGCCAAGTTGTCAAGTTCCTTTTTCCACCTGTTTCACAGATTTAAATAATGAACTTAGAAAGATTATCTTGGCATAACCTTTTTTTCCTTCCCTGTTCTTAAGTCAGCAGCACAGGGGAGAAGCCATTTAGGTAACACTTTATTTGGATAGTCCACCAAGTAGTGATGAATGGGTCAGGGTTTTTTAAAACCAACCTGGCCCTTTATGGGAGCCAATCTGACCTGCCTGACCTATAAACATTTGTGTTAATCAGTGACCTGATTCCAACCCAAATTTTCTGGTAATGACCATTGCTAATATCAGCCTACTGTTGACTATATTGTATGTCATTTCCAGTAAATATCACAATCGAAAACATTACTTCTGTTTTCTAAAAAGTACAAACATAGGAAAACAGCAAGTACTCACCTTGATCTTAAGTAGTTACGTCTTAAGTATGATCTGGAGTGTACAGCAGATACCCTGAACGTACAGCTGATAGGTACAGTGGTTTGACTAGATGATGAAATATACTGGTAGATAAAAGCCCTGTGAAATTTGATCACACAAGTGTTGCTAACTAAAGGTTTGGGGAAAATATATGATCAATCCACATGCCATGGCATTCTGACTTAAGTTAGCTAGCACAATGGATAACTTGCTAGCAGTGATGCTATCTCTGTACTTCTTTTCACATTGCCCCATATTTCAAGTCATGTCAACTTGTGATGAGACATACTGTACTTTACTAAAAGCCATACTGGGTCCCAATAAAGTCACAGACCATGGTGAAGCGCACACAAAAACACAACATGTGTTAAAAAAAAAAACATAAGCTGCATCTTCAAACACTGCACATAAATGTCCTACAATCTCAAACATGTCAAATATTATCTGACCATATGTGGCCAGGTCCTCCACTGAACACACTCACAGTATTAACTCTTTATCTGCATGATGTTACGGAAGTGCCTATGTAACAGATTCAGCGCGGACAGAGAGGCACTTGCTTGCTGTTAGGACTTGGTGTTAGGCCTGCATATTTGCAGAGGGAAATATTTTACCAGACTTTATGAACGGAGAGATTTAAATATGTCGGACTTCAGCAGATTTTCCTGGTCAAAAGCCGAATTACGGAAAGCCTAAGTGCTGCAGCGCTGATTGAAAGCTGCTTGCTGTGAGAATGAAACAGAGAGATGGAGAGCTGGCAAGAGAAAGTGTAAATTTGATTACTGCAAAGTGTTTCTTTAAGTTATTAATAACGTCATACTGTTTCGTCACTCATTGACCTGCCCGCCTGAAACTTGCGAAATTTTCCTACAGGCTTACCCCGAACCCGACCCACCAGTCATCCTGGGTCAACCTGTGCATCACGTATGTCTACTGATAGTTTATGAAGTATCTGTAGCATTTCAACAGCTTATTAGTTGATACACAATAATTCAACTGTTTTGCTTTATTCTGTAGATGTTTAATAGATCATCTATAAAATATATCCTCCTGAGACCCTTCGTCCTCATACAAGGACATCACATTTTGAGTATGCTGCACCTTATACTCAGTTGTGCTTAACTTAGTCTGAGTGGGCGGAAGTTCGCTGCATAGATCAGTCTCTCATTGGGCGGAACGAGCCACCCGCTGAAGTCCCGCCCTACCACCTCCGGTTGTGTCGCAGTTTTCAACCGTTTTCAACACGTCCTTTACTAACTTTTGCTGTGTTTGATCTTGCGGGGATGTAGCCATTTTTTTTGCCATGGTTCGCGTCCTGTAGGCGATATTTTTGTGGGCGTGTTACACCAAAACCTGTTTCCCCCCGGCAATATTTTTGCAAGCGCACCATTGCTGTGGCACCGCCCAGAACGATTGTGATTGGTTGAAAGAAATACAAGCAGCTGGGGCGTTTTTTTCTCCAATCTTAAAGTGAGAGTCGGCCCAGCCAGACCTTTCTTTTCTTGAAAGGTCTGGTGAGCGAGACTATGCTTAACTTAGACCTGTTGTCCTCGATCATGGACACTTTTTTGTACCATCTAGTGGTAGCAAAAGCTCGATACACTAGTACATGTAAAGACAAGATGGCAGCCATTTCTGCCAAGTCAGTCTGCAACTGATCCTGACACAAACATGGACAAGGGACAAAACATACCGCATACAAATTTGACCAATTTTAGCAACAGTCACAAGCGAAGACACTGTTAATTAGGAAATAATTGTTTGAGGACATTGGGACTTTATTATTGCAGCCTTTCACACAGGCCAATTAGGTGTGACAGACTGTTCCTACACACAAAAAGGACATTCCTAGTTTGGAGTATGGAGCAAGGAAAATTCATAGAGTTTCAGAATTAACAATGTTCAGGCATTTAAATGAACCGCTTTATACTTTGTAACACACTTGTGGCTATTAAAAATAAACCCAGTGTCCCCATATGAGAGCATCATTCAAAAACTACTTCCTGTTCAAAGACAATGCTTAGTTTTTCATACTTATCAGGTCCTACTGATCCCAAATAGCTAGCAGAAATAAAAAATGCATTCCAAACAAAAGTTCGGGTCTCAGGAGGACATGTGACTATTCATGAACATACCTACATAATAAGCTACGTAATTTAGCTGAACTTGAACTATTCACACAGCCTTTATGCAGTTGAGTAAGTAGTTCCACTGAATCATTCTAAAATATATAGCTGTGTTCATGAACTCTCAGGGCTTCTGTACGAATAGTCTCACTGCTTATTTTTCCTTGTCATCCTCCCCACTTTAGCTCTTGCACGTACTTTTTGGTAGAAGCGTATAAATATCCTTTCTTTTAGCATTTCCAGAATTTATCATGATGTCTTTTCTCTTTGTTATTGGCTTTCACTTCGTCCTGTCTTTCACCCCATTTGGTTACTCTCCTCTCGCTCCTCTATTTCATCCCACATGTGATTGAGAGCATAATTATTCAACCGTTAAAGGTGGAAAGGTGGTTTTATTTAGCATTTAAAGTGATATTGTACAAGAAAAGAAAGGAGATGTAGCAGTGGAGAGGTGACTTTGAGTGTTCTTGAATGAAACAGCTCACTCATATAAAATAAAGCACCATGATGAACCCAAAAGCTCACACACCCTTTTATATACACCTTACAAAACTGAGGTCACCAAACCCAACCTTACCGCAAGAGACTGTGAAGTGGTTGTTGGAGGGACACTGTTTTCTTCTCACAGCTGTTTGCATATATAGCTGTGTTAGCTACGTTAGCCAAAGACTATATGATTGCAGTGAATGGCCTTTACAGAGATACAATCACAGTCATTTTTTTCTAATCTTACGGTCTTACCGACACAGAAACACTTGACTTCCTGATCCTGACATTTAATTAACTAACATACGTTTATGTGGCTGCCAAATTAAGGTCAGCTAAATAAAAGAGTCAGGAGACACAAAATATAAAGCAGTGCTAAATACATTGTGTAACTGTTCTTGTTAGCTGTTGTGATTATGCTGTTAATGAGACTTCCATATAAAACTGGTGGGTGTTTAATGTATGTCATCATGTTTTATATTTAACTGTGTGTTTACCGTGCTTTTTATTGACTGCAAAATAAATGTACTCTTACGATAGAGTTACAATGGTTTAATGAGAAGAATGCTTTTTAAGCAAGAAGTGACAGTTTTACACTTATTGGTTGATGTGAATTTAGGGTTGAGTTTTGGATATTAAGCTCAGTGCATAATAGGGAGAAGAGAGAAGAAGCAATGAAGTAGTCTGTGGCCCTGTTCACAGCTGGTTTACACTTAATCAAGTGATCCGATGAAGTGGGCTGTTCTATGTCTGTCTGTTGACACCTGGGATTAGAATGTGTCTCCACACGTGTCTCGAATGACCACTTGTGATCGAATCTCTCTTCTCGCTCCATCCATCAGCAGTGGCAGCAGGCCAAGCAAAGCCCCCCAGACGTCCCTCTCCCCAGCAACACTTTCCAGCTCCTCCTGGGTCCCTCTCCCCAGCAACACTTTCCAGCTCCTCCTGGGGGACCCCAAGGTGTTCACGGGCCAGATGAGATATGTAATCCCTCCAGCATGTTCTGGGTCTGCCCCGGGGCCTCCTATGATGGGGACATGCCTGGAACACCTCCAACGGGAGGAGCCTAGGAGGCATCCTGATCAGATGCCTGAACCACCTCAACTGACCCCTTTCAATGTGAAGGAGCAGTACTCTACTCTTGAGCTCCCTCTGCATGTCTGAGCTCCTCACCCTATCTCTAAGGCTGAGCCCAGACACCCCACAGAGGAAACTCATTTCTGCCGCATGTATCTGCAATCTTACTCTTTCGATCACTACCCAGAGCTCATGACCATAGGTGAGAACTGGGACGTAGATGGACCAGTAAATCAAAAGCTTCACCTTCCCCGAGATACTTTGTGGGTTCCCTTGCTTGAGGCTGTAACTCTCTCACAACTTGTCACTCTATATGAAAATAAACACATACAGTACATCATTTCTGTTTGCAAATACCAAATGCTTGTTCACAGCTTGTTTTTAACCAGCTAAAATCAGCAATGAACTTCCAGTGACCAGTCTGCCAGAAATTAACAGAAGAAGAGAAGAACAAGAAGAAGACATGGCTGTACGGACATGTTACCGACGCAAAAGCAACAATCACCTGCTTTCAGATGCTACTGATGGACTAGGGTTCAATCCCAGGAAACAGGATTCAAACAATTTCCTGGTTCCTGGGAAATATAATAACAGGAAAACAGGAAAAAGTAATCACATTCTAGGCGTAAATCATACAGGCTGATATGTACAAAATACACATATCCCTACAGATAAATGCAAGTTATTCATGTAACATTCTGTCCTGTGAATGTAATAAAATTGTCTCTGTGTCTTTAAGTGTTTAAAGGGATTGTATTTTTTTTTTTAAATATTTCTAAGATGGTGAAAACTTGATTGCACATTAGGTCCCTTTTGACTTTAACTTTATGTCTCAGGGCAGAGACAAGGAGCACCTCCCCAAGGTTTGTGTATGTTGCGGTTTGTTGGTTTGACCTGCTCATCACTAGATGATTAACATAAATAGTGACCTTTTGCTGGTCTTGTTCACAAGTGAGGGTATAATGAAGTGTTAGATGACCTCTGTAGTGATGCAGGTGCTTGCCTGACCATCATAGTGAAGAGGGAACTGAGCCAGAAGGCAAAGCTTTGGATTTACTGGTCCATCTACGTCCCAACCCTCACCTATGGTCATGAGCTCTGGGTAATGACTAAAAGAATGAGATCGTGGGTACAAGAGGCCAAAACGAGTTTCCTCAGAAGGGTGTACTTCCGCCTACGCAGAAAATGTCAGCTAAGTAGATGTGGCCCAGGACACATCAACAAACACACTGCCATTACCACCTCCCAGGACACATCAACAAACACACTGCCATTACCACCTCTGAATGTGGTCTGGGCAATTGGATCTTTATATGCATTAAGGACACATTAGGTGCATTCACACCTGCTGTACTTAGAGCTGTCCACCTGTGATCTGATCACCTGAGACCCATGTTAATACCAGGCGTGAACGGGGCCTAAGTGTGGATGATCTGGTTCAACACCACACAAATGGATGAGGCAGCTCTGAAACACTAACTTGAAAAAGAAAAACTGTTGATAGGTGTAACTGCATTTCATGAGTGTTAGATGCAACAGGTGACTGTCCTTTGTATAGAGAGTAAAAAGAAAGGGCTGAGCACACATTCCTGGGTAATGACAGTGACTTCGGTGGTTGACAGCGTGTTATCAACCTTTACTGCTCCGAGTGCGTTAAAGGAAACTGCTGAGAACTTTAAAATGCTTAAGTGCTTTATCATTGGATGCCACTGGATGGCATTGAAAGCAGAGCAGAAATCAATGAGAAGTGGTCTGTTATAGAGAGTCTGAGTGAATGCGGGAGAGAAGCCACTGCGTCATCTGTGCCTCTTTTGTTCTCTTGTAGGTAAACTGTAGTGTTTACAGGACTGTAGTGGCAGGTGGTCAAATGATGTTGAAAACAGCTTTAAATTAGATAAGTTGTTTTGCAGAGATGTTTTTCTTATCATCCCTCTTACTTTTCTCCTTGTGTTTGTGATATTTGTTATGCTGTATCTAATTAGCAAGTTGAACCTTTCTGCACATCTTTTGTATACACTTGGAAGCTACCCAGAACTCCCACAGTCTTGTATTTTGTCATTGGAGTAGCTTCGCTGGAGCAGATTGGGGTTAAGTGCGTGGTTATTAAGTATTTAAATGGTATTCAGCAATCTTATTATGATCATTATTTCATCATAATTGGGTTTTTTCTCTCTCGATCTTCCAGTTGAGTGTTTTTCTCATTTAGCAGTGATCCAAAATCAAAATAAGTAGATATGTGCAAATGGATTTACTTGAACGTCTGTGCTCATGCATATACACTCATACACAGTAACCGACCAAGATTTAGGGAGTGTAAAAAGCCTTGACGGCTTGGAGTGCTCACACACACACCGACACACACACCATAACAATACCTGCATGGGGTGCTTTGGTAGCGGACTGAACATTAACGGTGCTGCATGTAACTCTGGAGACAGACAGTTGATTGTTGAGTCTCTTTCCTCCGCCTTCCTAAATGTCTTTATTTATTTAAAATAAAACACGTAATTCAGGTGCCATGGTGGCAGTTGAAAATAGAATTAAATATAATACACAAAGGCTCTCAGGCGTTCTTTTTTGCTTTCAGATATTTGTTCTCCTGCAGATCAACTTCTCATTTAATGTCATCCATGCTGAGTCAACACACCTGTAGTTTACTTTTCCTCCCTCCTTTGTGTCTTTCATTTGGGGAAGTAATCTCTTTATATGTGCATGTGGCACCTGTTCATATCAATGATGAATTGATTTAATTAATTCATAACCCCTGAGATTTTAGCTCATATGTGTTTCAGCAAGATTTCTGCTCATGTTCAAAACTTTCTGCACATTTAAAAAATATTACTCATATCGGTGTTCTCTGATAAGTCAAGAATAAAATGAAAATATTATAATATTATTAAAAAAAAATTGACCTGCCCTATAGTCCATTGTGCATTACACTGTATACCCTTTTACCATTAGTAAACAGTATGATGTTTTTGGTGGGCAGGGCTCAGCTGGAGGCAAAACAATTCTCCACAGACATTAGCTAGTGCTAGCTACCAAGTTCTGTTGGCCTGTTTAAGACAATGGAGGAAGATGATGATACAAGTGGTGCGTTCAAAAATACTCATTCTGAGTGCCGGAGTAACTGGACTGTTCGCAAATTCTGAGCGCTGTCGAAATATACCATTCGGTTATGAATTTACGAACGCACCATGTCAGGTCACTCACTCTCTGGGACCACGAGTGTTATTTGAATAAGTAAACACTGACCAACAGGACCAGACTGGCCGACCTGTATGCTCTCACTCAGTGGATGGATGATGTCACAGGAAGCTTTGTGGTTGATTACTATGCTAATCTTACAAAGGAGGACGACACTTGAACGGTTTCCTCCAGTTTGTTTTGTTATTGAAGCTAACGTTAGCTAATGTGCTAAAAAGTTAGCATTAAGGAGAAATCCAATATTCATCTTAATCCCTCCCCAGTTTCTGATGAGGTGGACATGATAACCCTTAATACACATAACGTTATTCATTCCTACAACAGGAAATACTTTCTCCCTAACCTGATATGAAGTGCAAGCATTTTTGATGATCACCTCCGTACAGTCCTTTCATCTTATCGCATTTAACCATAGTTGTCTTTTGTTGTTGTTGGCGGGCAATGGCGGCTGGTATGTGATCAAATTTAAGTTTTGAGCCATGACTCCTTCTATTCTGGCTCCCAATAACACAACAAGACCACATTTTAAGACTCCTATGTAGCCTACAGCCCTGTGGTGGAGAATCATGTTTTGGCTCCAGCTAACAAACTGATGTCATTGTGACGTCGTCTCTAAAAAGGTCTGTCACTCTGCTGATATGGTAGTTTCCCCATCAGACCATCTTAGAGACACAGACTCCCGTTTGGGACTCTGTGAATGAGGCAGAATTTAAGTGGCTGTGCGCTGCTCTTCATTAGAGGAGGAATACAGAAACTAACTGAAAGTACTTTTGATTAAGCATAATCTTCCTGTACTGAAAATGCACTGTCCCTTAGTGAATCAATACAAGATGCAATTTGTAATCTGTATGCAAACCTTCACCCTTGCAAGAGAAATAAACAGAAACAGTTACATCATGCTATACTCTGCAGCAGCCTAGATTTACTTTCTAGCACATAAGAGCAACAGCACCCCCTGTTGGTTAGATCATGACCATGCTTGCTGCATCTATCTGTGTGTAAGTGTGTGTATTTGACAACTTAAAATATGAAAACCTTAACAATATTACAACTCTTCTCCCCAGACTGAAATTCTTATTCGATCTCAGACTTTATTGCCTTGATGACAATGTTGATGCTCCTCTCGTTTAACCTAATATAGTCATATTTAGCTGTGGCTGTGTCTAATATCTGCTTTGCAAGCTAAAAATCTTCTTCAGTTTCTCCCCGAACTCTATTAAAAAGTGCAGTGTAGATCCCAGCTGAACGATTTGATTGAATGTTTGCTCCTTGCTTTGTGTTGCTGTGTGTGTTTCCTCATGGCCCGTTGTGCACTATGATGATGAATGTGTGGGAAACCTACAGCAAGTGTTTATTGCTGCTTTGCTGCTGCCTTTACTGTGCAGTCATTTGATGTCACTCCTATATGAATTCCATTATTTCTTTGCTGGTATTGAAGTTTTGTCAGAGGTGACAGGTCACCAAGGCACCGTGCCACCCACCTGATGCTCTCTCTTTGTCTTTTCATCCTCCCTGCACAGGTCTGCCTGACGCTGAAGGAGCACGGCAGCTTTTCTGTTATAATTCAGTATAGCACAGATGGTTGAGATTTCACACACTGCCTATTTAAACACAGTGGGAATACCATTTCCTGCTCAGGTGGAGAAAGTAAACAGAAGCACCAAATGAATCCCAGTTTTTATCTTCAGCATATTTTTTTCTCATAGAGGTCTTAGAAAAGATAAATTTGTTTTTGTCTTTTTAAGGTAGTGTGAAGTGTGTGCGCAGTGGGTCTGTGTGCATTTGCATATGAGTGCGCCTGAGTGTGTGCAAATGGGGAATTGCTGGAATGTATTGTCTGCAGCATGATTAATGTTTCTTTAAACAACCTGCATGTAGTTCCTCAGTTGGCCAGCAGGTGTCACTGTGTCATAGAAAGAGAGAGCAAAGAAAGGCAGGCAGAGGAGACGAGAAATTTTGGATTAAAACATTCAACACAGTGCTAATTTTTCACAGCTTGATCATGTGTTTTCTACATAATACTTGCTAAATGCAGCTGATCAGGATGTGTACACTGATATGTACTTTTTTGGTAATATGTTTATGACTCCATTTACCACCCTCCCTGGACAGAGACAGAGCATACAGTCATGACTGCAGAGGAAATCGATTAGGTGTTATGGCTGAGGAATATCCCCAAGTGTGTGCTTTCTGTGTGTTATGTTTTATGACTGTCTTTTTCCATGCTCATCCCTATACTCTAATGAGTTTATTTATGTATCTGTGTTTCCTATAGTTTTATCTTTACCAGTATAGAGGTTAGAGGAGGGAAATCTAATATCCTGAGTTTCAGCTTGGCCATAGGGGATCTGCTAATAAGCAGCCTCAGTCGATACCAGCACTCTTACTTACTGCAGCTCCGTCTCCAGAATATAATGTTGTTATTGTACGTCTCTGCAAACCGTGGATATGTTACTTTTGTATGTTTCATACACATGATGTAGTTCAGATTAACTGCATGTGTGCTGAATTTTTAATCAAGAGGACCTAGGTGAGATGGCAACCAAGTAGCAGACTTCTGTTCAAGACCATCAAGAGCGGGTATTGGTTTATGAGAGTTCAGGATATTTCCAGCCAAACATGTTTTCCTAACCCTAACTAGGTGGTTTTGGTGGGTTTTGTGCTTATACCTCACCACATGTTACTCACAGGGTTGCAACAATATAAAATTTAGAATTTAAACATAAAGAAATGTAAACATTCAACATATCTGCTACATATGAAATGTACAAATTGACCTAAGTGAAACCTACAAATGTAACATATCCATAGTTTGCAGTAAAGTACTGCGCCAACATTTATTCTGATGATTGGGACTGGATATTGTCAGACTGTTCATACATTTTCCTGTATCCCACATAATGATGAGTCAGAAATTTGTGTTTAAGCCATGTTTTTGGTAAGGCTGCAATCCTGTGACCAAAGCACTGATGAAAGTGAAAAAAGAAGCGGTAGAGTGTGGATACCTGACCTGAGCCCGATGGGTCCCGATGGGACCTGATGGGTTCCGACGTATCGGGCCAGCTTCGGATAACAAATCAGACATTTTTCTCGGGTTCGGTTTAGGACCGCTTGACATGCTGCTGTGTTGTGCTATAGCCTATTCAAGTGCTGGAATTTATTCCTTACGTGACAACGCCTGAACGCAACACAGACGCCGCTTTATTTGAGTGTGTATGCTGTCCTGCGCCACTGTGCGTGCAGCTTGTTTGACTGTGCATAACAGCAGCCTTTTGATGGTTATTTACACACTGTCCATGCATGATCATGGTAAACAGACAAGCTGTAACCATGTTAAAAATAATTATGTCAGGTAACAATCTGCGTCATGCTCGGGTCGGGTTTGGACTAAAAAATCTGAAATTCTGTTGGGGGCGGGCCGGGCTCAGTTATAACTGTCTCGGACTTGGCTTGGGTTCGGTCAGGACTTCTAGTGGGATGTGTCACAAAATACAGGACTTTCCCCTAGGAGACTGGTGTTCAGAATGGTGTGAACTTTGAGTTATTTTAAGATACGTTGTCACCATGTTTCTTCTCTTGAATCTAACTTACTTACCAAAATTACCAAATTACCAAAACAAACTTAAACTAACTAAAATTGTTTATTTAAACCAGTATGAATGTTACTTGTAAAATTTGACTTCAGATAATATATCAATTATGAGTCATTCATTTGATCTACCTCTGACAGACAGCGCATCAGAGAGTTATGGCACTCAAGGATTACAGCACCTGGCATACCAACACAACCCCACTGAATCCTGTTAAAACAATACTCACAACTTGCATTATTTTTTTATGTAAAGCCCTTTTGATTGTTTTGATCTGAGGGCCCTTACACATAGTTTGAGGTGCCCAACAAGAACTTCTACTAAAAAAATTAACTGCTTGGCAACCAGACCAGGCTTCTAATTGAGGCAGGCCTTTATTTGTCAAAATGCAGTAGTAGTGTAGCCACACTGGGCGAGTGAAAGGGACTCTGTAGTTTTATTGTATGTAACTTTATTTTCCTAAAGCTAAAGTAGTCCCACCATGTTTCTCATTTCTAAACCTAACTAAATTAGCTTTACTTGCCTAAACCTAACCAATGTCACTTTACGTAAAGTACGTAACTTCACGTTAAGTACATGATCATGGGGTGCTAATTTGTTAGATATCATACATGTCGTTGTATGAGGGTGCGTTGCTGATGTATGTGCATAAGAGAAAGAAGGAAGGGGGAAGTAAGTTAGGTAGCTAGGTATGGTTAGATTTGCTGAAATTTTGTTTTAATCTAGCTAGCTAGGTGTCTGGCTAGCTATCTTTTTCAATCAACAGCTAATTTTGAGATAAGGATGTAAAATGAAACACTAGGAAGCCAGTCTACTTTTCTGTTAAAGTAACAGTCACCAGAGGACAAACACAGATCCTAAAAAGACTCCAAAACACTTAAAAGTTTTGAGTTCCTTCTGTATGTTAACAGTTCTTCTGAATAGTCCGTGGACTTCAGACGGCCGATGAAACAAGCAAAGTTACAATTATTCAATCAATCAATACAAATCATACAAGGTACAATTCCAGTGACATGCAAACTCTGCAGTTCCTTCAATTTGCGTTTTGCAATATATTCCCTTCCTGCTCTTTCACTGTAGGCTGCTGCTTTACAACTGTCCATGTTTCCAGTTGTAGGTTTGTGTTTCTGAAATCCATGGTTTCTGGTTGTGAAATAATTTTACTGTGGTTAAAAAGAGAGGTATACGCTACAGAGTGACAGAGAAGAAGAGAAGCAGTGGAACAGAGTATGTGGAGTCAACCTATGAATGAAGAGATAGAGAAAGGAAAGCAGAGAAACAGAGGAGCTTGAGGAGACGGTGGCTCAGTGTGGCCTTGTTTGCTGCTTCATTAATCCTGCCTCCAAAGGGCTGCTCTTCAACACAACTGTGTGCACAAACGCGTGCATACACTGTGTGCCACAATGCTGCTTTACAGGTAAGGCCATCTGTATCCATGTGTTAGGCATGATGCGTGCACACTGCATGTGTGTCTTTGCTCATTCTGTTACCGCTCTACTGTGAACCTGTCCTGAGACACGGGTGCATGTCAATGTGTGTACACATTTCTGTGTGTGCAGTAGAAGCTGCTGACTCCACAGCTCATTACAGACCACTAGGGAGTCCTGTGGCCTCCAACTAGCAAGGAGGAGGAGGAGGAGTGCGTGACCCAAACATGAAGGAAGTCGCTGGGAAGGAGAAGCGAACTCTGCCAGGGTCCCGCTGGGCACACTATCTACTACAGTGACAGCTCCAAACTGCTCACCCTGCACTCCTACCTTACTTTGTGCTCATGTAGGAGTGGCTTTAGCAGGTAGTTATCATACATTTTGAACATTTTGAGTTCTTATATTGTATCTTTATTGAATGGCAGCAATACTGTACTTCTTTTAGAAGTGACTTTCCTTAATAGGTTTTCAGTGAATTAAATTAGCAGCAGTATCAGATTTTGTGATATTAGATGTTGCTTATGTTGATAGTTACCTCAGCATACGATACAGTAAGGCTTCAGGATGTGTACAAACAATACTACGCAGTACATTATGGACCCTATGACCATAGGCGCATTAAGTTATTTAAGAGACATGGGGCCTCCTGAGTGCCTCGCCATTTCTCTAATTAAGAATGTTGGTATCAGCAATGACAGAAGTACTCAGACAGCTTTTAATACCACCCTGTAAAAATACTACATTTAAAGTCTTGCACTGAAAATATTACTTCAATCAAGTAAAATGAAATATCGGTTGCACAAAGCACCTATAGTTAACATAAGTGCTATATCGTAGGCAACTTGACTTGTTTGTGTTTCTTGAAGACGTTTCACCTCTCATCCAAGAAGCTTCGTCAGGTCTAACTGACTGATGCGGAGTCGCAGGCCTTAAACTTTATGTGGATGTGAACCCTACAGAGTCGTTAAGGTCACATATGAGTCGTAGACCCACCTGGCCATCATGTGTGTCGTTAGGGTTAGATGGGACCAGGTGTGAATGGGTGTTCAGCTGTCTGGGGAGGGTCCTCCTGAGTTTCTCAGATACGCCTGTGCCATAAGGAACGGCGATGCTGTTTGTGTCTCTTCCTCTCTGTCCGTTCTGGGTCTTTTTGACGTTTTTGCAAAGGCCCAGTTGGGGTAGCCACAGGTTTGAAGTGCTTCCCTTATGTGTTTCTGTTTCTTGACCTTCCCCTCTGTCCTTGTGGGCACGTTTTCAGCCCGATGGTTCAGGGTTCTGATGACTCCCTGCTTGCGCTCCAGTGGGTGGTGAGAGTCAAACAGCAGGTATTGGTCCATGCGTGACAGTTTTCTGTACACCTCGATGTTCAGGCTTCTGTCCCCTTCAATGTGTACTGCACAGTCTAGGGAGGGTAGATTGTCTCCTCTGACATCCTCTCATGTGAATTTGATGTGGGGGTCCACTGCATTAATGTATTCTGTGAAAGCTTCCATGTCCTTATTTTGACCCAGGTGTTATCCACATATCTGAACCAGTGGCTAGGAGCAGTTCTTGTGAAGGTGGTCAGGGCTGTCTTCTCTACATCTTCCATGTAAAAGTTGGCCACTATAGGAGACACCGGTGAGCCCATAGCACAGCTGGGCTTTTGTCGGTAGAAACCCTCGCTGTACTTTAAAGTAGGTGGTGGTCAAACAGAGATCAAGCAGGTTACAAATGTGGTATGGGGTGAAGTTGGGCCTGTTGGAAGAAGTTGGTCCTACAGTTCACCTACATTTTTTGATACAAAGGTGGTTGAAAATCTGCAAAGTATTCCTTCAATATCAAGTCTATAGCTTGGCTCCTTTTAGTTGGTAAGATCAGCCTCTGCTTATATAACCATGTGTGTTCAGGTTAGAATACTTTCATTATGCTGTAATGTTGTTTTTAGTGATCTTTGAGACACTTTCTGGCAGACACAATCTATTCTGAGTGAGACATGAGCATGGCTGGTGACAGAAAACACCAACATACATCAGACAAAAACTGTTGAAAATCAGCACTTCACATAAGCTATGCTGATTGTTTACCTCTTTAAAAGCTGTGGTGTCTGTGAGGATTACTCTCACCTCAGGCTAGATGACATTTCAAAGTAGGCAGTTATCAAGATGACAAGTGACGAGTGCCGGAATGAGAACTTAACCGGCTGTGAGGAGAGGAGAATGTGACCAAAGGCAGAAATTTTGATACTGTACTTTCAAGAGTTTGTTCAAACTGAGATGTGAGTCAGGCATGAAAACAGATATTCAAAATAGTTGTTTTTTAAAAAATGTTGCTGGTTTAAGGATTTGGGGAATAGAAAAGGCTTTTTTTTTCATCTATTGTGAGCAGGAACTGGTTGTAATGATCACACACCAAAGTAATTCTTGTAGATTTCCACTATCAAACATGTTTTTAGTTAAGAGTATCATTTGTTTTTATTTTCAAAGTAAAAGTGCATCTGCGTATCCGCCCGAAATCAGACATCTTACTTAAATCAGGTATGTGCAACACAGTATGTCTAACACATTTTGGACTTAAGCTTGGCCTGAGGGGGATGATGATGATCAAGGAGATGGGCTGAAGAAGGTCTTTTAAGCCTTGAGGCAGCGTGGAGAAGGAGGTGAAACTTAGAATTAAAGTGCAGATGGAGATAACAGAAGCAGACATATTAGAGACGGGTTTTTTTTTAATGCTATTAGCCAATTGGGATTTGGACTATGGAAGCAGGGCTGATGCTTGGGGCATTTAAGGCAGATTTTGTACATTCAGTGAAATTATCATTTATTTGTGCTGTAGCTTACATATTTCCTTACAGCAGTGGTGCCCCCAGAAATTTTTCATAAGGGTGGCCAGATGGGACCTCTGCAAATTTTGGGATGGCACACCAAAACCAAAAGCCATAAACTGAGCAGAGCATTAGTTCAGGCAGGACACGATGTCAAGCTCAGCTCACATCCCAGCTGCATCAGCTGATCTTAAACAGTCCAATCAACTGATGGAGCAGCTGATTGATGGAAGGGAGTCAGCTGATAGATCACATGATTCCTTTTCTCTGCATCCAAATCTCATTCAGGGCGCCCTTTTTAAACTGCTCTGACCTGCCTACTGTTGCTGCTTCCTCTGCAAGCCACTTTGCAACCCGCCTCCACCCCAGCTCCTCTTTTTCATGCTGTGTCTGACTTCTCAGTGTCATTTCAGTTTGTCATTGATGCTGCTCTGTTCTGTTCCTGGGGCATCTTTGCTGCTGCTCTCCCTGCATTAGGCTTTCCATGTAGGCGCATGGAAGGGCAGGGAGGTTTGCTCTCTCTGCCTCAGGCTTTCCTCATATGCGTGTGGAAGGGCAGAGAGTGTGAGTGTAATGAAATTAACTGTTAAAATAATCTTCCGAGGATAACTTTCCATGTAATGTAACATCATAGCAATTTTCTCTCCCTCACTGTATAACAGCTACATGGAATTATTTTTCAATAGAGTTTAAATCTGATATGTTTGAATGAGAGAAAAATAGACAGAGCTTTGACTTGAAGAAGTAAATTGCTTGCGCGGAAAAAAAACGTTTACTGGCAACAGGCCTTCTCAAGTCTAGGGGAGACTCATGGGTACCCATAGAACCCATTTTCATTTAGATATTTTGAGGTGAGAGTTCAAAGTAGCCCTTCAAAAATGGCCAAGCCAGTTTAGCTTAAATTTGAGGAATCATGTAGCCCCCTGTCCAACAACCTATGCCCACATGGTTGGTACTAATGGATGCCTTTGGTTGTCTAGTTTCACAAGATATCACTACCTTTGTGCTAGATTAAAAAATGAGTGCACCACAGCCTCTTAAAGACAGCAACAGACAACAGCCTCTAATTATTTCGGAGGCAAGGGGCTTCGAGTCCCTTTGACCCCCCCAACAGGGGCGCCACTGCCTCACAGCCTCAATGAGGAAAACACAATTACAGTTTACAAGGTTTGAAGGAGTGAGAGCAGGCTATAAAAGGTCACTAAGGCCTTATTGCATTAGTTTGGCGGAAGTGGAGAAAATTCCCACAGGGGTTGTGAAGTATGATATAACTTGCATTATTACAAAGTATAAGTTTGTAGCTGTCGACGCTGCTCACTCATAGATACGGATGAAGTCTGTGCTGGTGTTCATTACTGCTGCAGGCTCTTTGTTTTTGTAATGTTTGTGGCTGATGGGAAGCAGTGTGTGTAATTCAGAGATGCGTGATGTACAGTAGTTGTTTCATCTGAGTTTGAGCCCTCATCACATTGTTAAATTATGCGTTAGTGTGGAGAAATGAGGACTACCATTCAGATATTAAATTCTGGATGAAACAGCATTATGGCCTAAAGTTCAGGGATGATATGACGGAGAAATCAAGAGTAGAAACATGGAAATGAAGCTGGAACCATACTGGCAGCACAACAACAAACCCATTCCTGACCCCTTCTCTACACAGCGGCGTCTGAAGTTTTCATCCATATTGAGCCAAAAGACCCCAAAGTGCTCATCGTCTCTCCAAGCAGAGAGCACGAGGAGGGGAAAAAACCCACAACAACATAATAACACTCTAACATCCTCCATTATTTCAGCTGAGACATCTGCTTCTGTAATGAAACCAACAAACAAACATGCATAATTCAACCAGCCAGCCAGTTCTGCATTGAGTGGAAATGAGCACAAAAAAACAACCCCCCAAAAACCAAAAAAAATAAGAGTCCAATAATTATTGCTGCAGAAAAATGATGAAGCACCACACTTACACCTAAACAGCCGTATTTACACTCATTTGTTAGGAGCAATTCAGGAGGTGAAACACTCAATTGTGTGTGTGTGTGTGTGTGTGTGTGTGTGTGTGTGTGTGCGCGCAGAGTGTGCGCGTGCAGAGTGTGTAGTGCACTGTACGGCTACAGAGACAGTTTGTTTTGCAGATGGGAAAGTGCTAGTGTCATTTTTTATGACAAAACCAAACATTACGTTGCAATAAACAGAGTCGAGCTCAAAATTAGGGCACGAACAGAGAATGAGAGTAATGATGATGTTGCAACAGGGAATAAACCTGGGTGCAGACCACACACACATACAAAATGGAAAAAAGGAGTAAGAGGCTACAGCCACACACTGTTGCTCTGTGGACGTAAACATCTTGAGTTTTTTTTATGACTAACAGTCCAAAAAGTTTACCGTAAAGTGAGACCAAGAGGAGCAGCAGGTTCTCACATTTTAGAAGCAGGAACCATCACAAAGTGACAGCTTTGCCTAAAAACTAACTATAACAATTTACACATCTGTTTATTTATCTCCTCTGTGGTACAGACATCAAGGCCAACCTCTAGTTTTTTGACTCTTTGTCTTTTTGCACATCAGTTCTTACAAACTGTTCATAGTATGTCTATGTTGTTTACATCCATGCTTCATGCCTGCTGCGTCGCTCGAAAACAGTGTGTCACGGTACATAAGTTACCCGCGTTGTATTTACTGGCCAGTGGAGTAACATTATAAAAGCAAATGTGTTGATTGCAACGATATAAACCCTTAACATTACATTTAGTTTTAGTTTATTTATGTAGTTGCAGGTTGCTAACTTTGCTTTGTAAGGTAAGGTAACGTTAGCCATCTTGGTAATTAGAGTATGCTAGTAGCTATCCCTATGACTGGCTGGCCAGCCAACGCTAGCTAGTCATTCATTCACAATATTAGGCAAAGTGTGCAACTGTTAATTTGTGAAAGGAACGTTATTGTAATTATGACAGATTCATTTGCGCAACGAGTGTATATTTTTTAGATTACTTTCGCATTCAGTCGGTCTGCAATTGTCTGCCACACATTTTCTCTCTGCTTAATAATTGCCAACCAATTTGGTAATCAATGGATCTGAAAACAATTCAGATCCCAGCTTTTTAAATGTGAATATTTTGTGATTTTTTTTTTTTACTCCTCTGTGACAGTGAACTGATTATCTCTGGGCTGTGTACAACACAAGTCATTTGAGGATGTCATCTTGAGCTTTGGGAGACACTGATTAACATTTTTCACCAAACTAATCATCCATCTGTCCATCCACCCATCCATTCATCCATTTTCATCAACATATAGGGGGCCAAGTTGCGGGGGCAGCAGGTTGAGGAAGGTACTCCAGACGTCCCTCTCCTCAGCTCCTCCTGGAAGATCCTGAGGCGTCCCTCCAGTGTGTTCTGGGTCTGCCCTGGGGCCTTCTACCAGTTGGATGTGCTTGGAAGACCTTTCCCAGGAGAAGCCCAGGAGGCATCTTGAACAGATGCCTCAACCACCTCAATCGGCCCCTTACGACACAAAGGAGCAGCAGCTCTACTCCGAGTTTCCTTTGGCTGTCTGAGCTCCTGACGCTACCTCAGAGGCTGAGCCCAGCTAGCCTATGGTGGAAACTCATTTCGGCCCCTTGTATCCTCTATCTCATTCTTTCAGTCACTACCCAAAGCTCATGACTATACGCCTGCATCACTGCTAATGCCGTGCCAAACTGCCTGACCATCTCATGCTCCATTTTACCCTCATTCCTGAACAAGACCCCAAGATACTTGAACTCCCTTGCTTTGGACATTAACTCTCTCCCAACCCAGAGAGGGCAATCCACTGTTTACCAGCAGAGAATCATGGCCTCAGACTTGGAGGTACTGACACTCATTCTGACCGTTTCACACTCTGCTTCAAACTGCCCCGATGCATGCTAGAGGTTGGGGAAACCACAACAGCAATGCTGGAGACAGTGTGAGCAGGAGAGTGCCAATCACATGTATACAAATACAAACATTCTGGGACAGGGTTGTTCAGGGTCTTGAGCAGATTTTATGCAACAAGGTGAATTGTTAACCTGGGATTTTTTCCTTTATTAACTGCCTGGTCTTTATTTTGGAGCTGCTACAATAAGGCTATTAATGGATCAGTCAACAGACAGAAAATACATCACCAACTTTCTCCATCCATCCATCAAAATATGTCCAATACCCTCCAGCACAAGATTATTGATATAATATATAAACTGGATGTTGGACTCCAAGATGGTGTCCATTCATTTCAATGAAAACTGCCTGGCTCGTGGATAAGCCAATAAAGTTTTGCTGCCTCCTGGTTTGATTCTGTGTCATGCAGCCTACTGCACATGCACATTATTACAGTTTTTCTCAATTACTAAAAGATGCTTAATGAAACTGGGATTCACTCGGTCTTCACTATTACCCTCCTCGTGCAGCAGAAGTCTTTTCTTGTTAACACTTTTTTATTGGTTTCACACATTTTCAAAGCAGATGTTACAACCCAGCTCGCAGGGGAAAGGGAAGCAACACAAAAACCCAGATGTTAAAAGGTAAAGCAGTTTATTGTAAGTCAAATTAAGGAGAACTGGTTAACAATAAAAGGAGAACAAACCAAGGAAAAGGGCTGGTGGGTGCTGTTTAACTCAAAAACCAAATATAACAAAAAGAGGACTCACTAGGAGCTTAACCTATGATCTAACAAATCAAAAATAAAAGGAAAACAAATTCTGATTTTCTAATTTTTAAAAAAACAAAACAAACAACAAAAAAACAGCACCCCTGCGCCTAGTGTCTCTCATACAAATAATTATCCAAGTGTGGATGGAAATGTTTGGAATCAGTCAAGAGGGTAACAATTTCTAACAACCTGGCCACACTTCAAAGGTTCACAAAATCTACAAAAGCTTATGACAAGTTACAATGCTATAAGTTGGCTGTCTACCACAACACAAAGTTCTCAGACAAAGAGGCGAGCTGCCACCAACCGGACTGACAGGCTGGCAGGGCACTTAAAGATGCTGGCCTTGATTGAGTGGCTGGGATTGGCCCACTAAACTCGTGGATAAACTGTGTCAAACAAAAGAACATCTCTTCACAGCTGATAAAATTACTTCTGCATTTATGAATCTCTAATGCACCAGTGGGAAACTCCTTTGCACAACTCTTTAAATCAGCTATCAGTTCTTATCCATCTATAGAAGATGTCATCTTTAGCCCGGTCTCCACCAAACACTACCGGTATGGTACCTCTGGAACCAACAGTAACCCTTCAGACATGGTACCTAGACCCTAGTGTTTCCACTGCAAACACTCTTAAATGTGGGCGGGGTTGTTGTCACTCACTGCTCAGTCCAGCGCTCACTGTATTTCCTCATTACCGATGACACAGATGGAAGTCTGCACCTTGTTTATCGTCCACAGACTGAGTTTGCACACAGACATTTTCAGAACAAAATAAAACCGGCTGCAGTGAGAGTCTATCTCCATGGGATATTTAAAAATAGCAGGTTTGTGTATTTAGTCCTTCTCAGGCAAGCGCAGGGGTTTAGTGTTGCTGTAGCCCACAGGAACAACGCTCCACGACGCTTTTTCTTCTGTGAGTGAGGATTGGGATATGTGCTGTCATGGTATGAATTAACTCGCGTGAAGATCCACTCAATACTAAAGTGTATGTCATATAAAAACTAATGAAATGGTCGAAGTTGTCACAGTGAAATTTAAGGTGTGTTGATGGATTCACGTCATCAACTCGTGTATTGAGTAACATTACATGTTAATGTTCTACCTTAAAAGTCGCCGGCAGTCAGCCCAGTGAATCAAGTAATGTTTTTTCTCCGACTCCGGCAGCAAAACATCCTTTATTTTTGCAGTTACAGTTTACTAATGTAAAACTCTCCACAGTATGAACAGTGTTTACAACACCAGCCACAACTCAGCCCTGAGCAGAGTCACCGTCTGCTATTGACCAATCAACAGACTGCAGTGTTCACAGCTCCATCTTTTAGTACCAGATCTGTGCGAGCCTCATCCTTTATCTGTGATCAGTCCTGTGCACATGCTTGCCTGGTGAGCCAAACAAACTTTGTAGTGTAGTGTAGTGATGCAAGCACACCTCGAGGTATTGGCTTTTTAAGTGTTAATATTAAATTTGCTGTATTTTTAATTGCAAAAATTACAATTACAAAATATGAGTCTGCAGTCTACAGTCCAGGAGTGGTGGCAGAGGAAAGGTATGAGTGTCTTTTAATATTAAACATTTGCCTGTGGTTGGACAAAGATTAACATGTGTTCAATTCACAGGCAAAGTGCTGCTCGCTGTTTATTTTCCATTATATTTCCCATGACTCATTGCAAATTATTTTACTTGTAAACTAGTACATTTATCTTTTAGTGCTGCAGTTGGTGTTGGCTCTTGTCACAGGTGCAGCTGGTGCAGTGGGAGTTCACCTGTTGAGTTGTGGTACTATATTTTAAGGTTTGATGTGTCACTGGTAGTAGTTTGGGTTTTTTTCTGTTGGAAAAAGGGATTTATTCTGTGTCTAGTTTTGGTTATCCATGTATAATATACTTCCAGTGCACTGGCCCCTGAAGCAAAATGCTCTACCTTTTAGTTGCTTTTATAATGTTGCTGTTAGGAACCCCGAATTTAATAAACACCTGTTATGGCATTTTGACTCACACTGACTGTTGGCTTTGCTGTTTAAGTTCACCTGTAGATATATGAACGTTAACCTGGGTGTTCCACTTGCTTGCCTTTTTTGGCACATAACTATGTAAAGTATCAACAGATGGCACAGGCACACAACACAGATTACAGTTTCTTAGTGTTTAGGCACTATCTTTGAAACATTTTCAGTAACGCTTGTACTTATCGTACTCTTATTGTTACTTGTTGCTCCTTAAAAACACTTCTGTCCTGTTTATTTGTATATTTTGCCAAATTTAATACTCTATTGTTCCAAAACTGGGCCCAGTGAGTGACCCGGACCCAGGGAACCCACTGGTTGTTTGGTTGGTACTGGTTGTGAATCATTATAATTGTGGCTGCTGTACTCAGTGTTACTGTAATTCGAAGCATTCTCTAGAGCAAGCGAGTTTCATTTTGGGATAAATAAAGTTCTATTGAATTGAATTGAAATGAATTTGCAGCACGCAGGCCAAATCTGACCAAGAAGCAACTTCCCTGTGGCCCAACTAGGGATGGTTACCAAAAGCTGGTATAACATTTTTTCCCAATTTTTTAAACACATTTTGTGGAATTATAATTAAATTTTTCAAAAACACTGAACACTGAAAAGTTAACTATTCTGTCATAACTCCACAAATCTCCTGCGAAATTAAATGCTGCAATCGAAATCATGTTCTCTCTTCTCAAAACTGATTCTTTATGCCAAAACAGTTCACACAGCTGTCATATGAATATCTCTTACAGAGCATCAATTAAACACTGGTAAAATAAATATAAAACGCTACCATCAAAATACTGTTTATATATGTTATGGCTTCATGAGTCCATGCTACATATTCAAATGTATAAAAATGTGTAGAAATTGTTTACCTTTTCTTCTTTTTTTTAAAGTTAAGGGGGTTTTGTATCAATCAATCAACCAATCAATCAATCAATCTTTATAAAGCACTTTTCATACATAAATGTAGCACAAAGTGCTTTACAAGGTTAAAAAGATGTTTATTTACCTTTTCCCTGAAGCTGAGCCTAGACACCCTTCTGAGGAAACTCATTTCGGCCGCATGTATCCGCGATCTTATTCTTTTGGTCACTACCCAGAGCTCATGACCATAGGTGAGGGTTGGGACGTAGATGGACCAGTAAATTGAAATCGAAAGCTTTGCCTTCTGGCTCAGCTCTCTCTTCACCACGATGGTCTGGCGCAAACGTTACCTGTTTTGGCAAAATTAACAAAAATTGCACAAGGAAAATGAGGAAACCTACAGGGAGGAAATGTTTAGACTGTCTTGGGGCTGTTATGAGGAAATCGGAGCACAAATTACTGTAAAAAAAAAATTTTTTTTAAAATTAACAAGGCATCCTCTTCTTCCTCCTCCTCCTCCTCCTCTCTATTTTCCATGCTGCTCCACTCCCATACTCACTTCTCAGTTTTTATTATTAAGTGCAACTGAACAACTTGGCATGGGGACGAGAAAACCAGAATATGAAAAACGAAGTCAAGGAAGACAAAGAGGAGAGGAGAGTAAGACATGAAGAGAATGAAAAGAAGACAAAGAACAACCGTGATTGAGAGAGCTGACAAGCAGATAGTAGGAAGTAAAAGCAACGGCCAAAAAAGGGAGATGAAAGAATGGAGAGAGGGCAACGAAAATCGACAATTAAAGACAAGGAGGGAGAGATGAATTATGCATCGGTGTGACTGCAGAGGGCAGGAGGAAACCAATCTGGAGGGGAGGAGATGCCAGACTGATACAAGCTCCATTTATCTCTACACTGACCTTCTCTATCTTTCCCACACCTCTGCTAAAACCAACAGTCTGAAAGAGAAGGTAGAAGATGACTGCCGAAAAAGATGAGCGTGCGAATGTAAGACAGTGAGCAGGAAAGAGAGTGATGTGTGAATAAAAAATACAGTGGACTAAAAGAAGACAGAGTGTGGACAAAAATAAATAAAGGACAGCGAGAGGGAATACTGTAAATAGAGCGAGGAAGATGAGGCTTTTAAGGATAGAGGAAGAGGAGAATGAAAGCAGATGAGGGGAGGAAGGGATAAAGGGACGGGACGCTGGGGAGGGGGACGCTTTGACTTTGACTGCAGAGGTGAGAGGGGGTGATGAAGTTGATTGCTATCTTTCTTCGGCTTAAGTGGAAGTATCGCTCCCTCTGCTTTGACCTGGGCAAACACCACAGACAGCAGCTGCCGTCCTAACACACACTTAAAGGCCTTAAAGAGATACTTCACCCACAGATTGACCCTTTGTATAGCAATTGCTCACCCCCTCTTACCCTGGATTTAAGGACACTTTTCAGGCCAGGAATTTGACTCCATCCCAGGCCACCCTGTCCATGCAAACAAGGGCGTAGGTTTCACTGAGGGGGCACATATCATTTTGAGCATCAAACACTTAATTTTCTGCAGTTTATGCACCAATTTTTGCCTTTTCCGCATTAATTTATGGTGTAACTGTCCTTACTTTTATCAAAATAATCTGCTACTTTCACGTTTTCTTTATGTAGGCTGGCAGTGTCTGGACAAGGGGCTCAATAAAAAAGTCTACGAACTTAGACAATGGAGACCATGGGGAGTATGTCTGTGCCACAGTCGGATGGCCTGGAGGATTGGTGAGTGATTTATGTACTTAACTTCAAGGACTCCTGACATCATGAGGCTTTACACTAACATACCCCATGAAGGTAGTGTGGAGGCCTTAAGTTTTTATTCACAAAACCATGACGGCACTTCTAATCGACTTCTCATTGACTTAGCCAAATTTGTTATGAAATACAGCTACTTCAGTTTTGAAAATAATTTCTATTTGCAGGTTTCAGGCACTACTATGGTCATTCAGTCAAGACCAGACGTTTGTCTAAGACCCTAAAATGGTAAAGATTGATGGATGACTTCTTCTATATTTATGATGGAAATCCTGATGAATTAGCAGACTTTGTCATTCTATTAAACAGTTTTGACAGTAACTTACAGTTTACATCAAGCTATAGTACTGAAAAAGTAAGTTTCCTAGACATGTGGGTTATTAAAAGCAATGGCTCTACACTACAACACTCGGTGATAAAAACACCTTGTCAGTAGGTTTTTACCTTACCCCCCTGAAAAAGGGTCTACCCATCAGTCAGTTTTTCCGATTGAGAGGGATTTGTCACTCCAAGGTGGACTTCATAGAGAAGGCTGTGGTTATGAAAAATAAATTTGCACAGCGGGGATACCCATCACAGTAGACTGACCAAGCGTTCAAGTTGGCTCTAAAAAAGACGCCCTCGGACTTACTTAAAAAGAGTCAAAAAACAAAAGAACTTTTTTGTTTCATGCATCACTGAAAACTCTGTCAAAACACTGGGACAGACCCAGAACTTTCTCATCTATTTTGCAGATCCATCCCATTTGTAAACAAAAGGGGGGATCGAACGAGAGAGAGATCGCTTGGTCCGCGCCAATTTTGACTACAAGACAAGCTCGTCATTGTTTTATGTAGGATTCGTTGACCTGGTTGCAACCTAACCAGGTCATTTCAATTTAAAGCTCCATCGGATTGGAATAATCTTCCTCTGTTACCTCTTTCCATTGTTTCAGGACTCATCTATATTCACATCTCAAAACAAATTGCTTGTAATTTGATGCAATATAACTTGTTTTGTGCTGCTGTTATAATTGGTTTATTATCCAGGTCTTGGTTGATTTACTTATCTATTTTTCTATCTATCCTTTAACAACATAAAAACTAATTATTTCTCCCATCCCCACACAGGTAAAACGTTTCCCATCAGCTGCGTCATGTGTCCACACACGTGATCTACCTGATACGCTGTCCATGCGGGCTTGCATATGTTAGGAAAACTACCAGAAAACTCAAACAGTGCATCAGTGAGCACAAAAGCACTGTACGCAGAAACAATATGGACTATCCCATAATAGTACATTTCATTTGACGCTCACCATGGCATCTCATTACGTTTGTGTGGTACTGAATAGGTCACTCTACCACCTAGGGGTGGTGACCATGACAAACTACTAAAACAGCGGGAGGCATACTAGATTTAAATTCTTCAAATGTTGGCTCCAAAAGGACTGAATGACGAATGACTTCTCAGTATCTACCTGTGATCCTGTATATACTAAACATTCCCTAAGAAAATCTGGAAGATCTGGATGAAGGTCTAGTTGCTGAAACGTTGCAGCATTAATCATTATTTTTGCAACTTAGACAGTGTGCAGGAGTTTTTCTCTCCTACAGTAAGCACCTGTTTGGAAAGAGATGTGCGAAGTATTCCTTTGTTCTGTTACTCATCTGACACTTTATGCAGAAGTTTTTAGTAAGGTTTCAGCAAAAATGCATGTGTTTGGTGAGTACTGAGCACACGACTGGATAATGAGACTTGGATTATACAATACAAGTTGTCTGAGAGTTTGTTGCTAAACGCGGCCCCCATTTATTTGAATTCATTAAGAATTTTCTCAGTTTTTGGATTCTCATGGAGGCATGCAAGAAAAACAAAGTTTCCTTCACCAGTTCAAAGTAGCACAGAGTGAGTAACTGATACACAAATGCTCATTTTGTGGGTGAAGTATTCCTTTAATTTTTTTTCTCAGCCAGCTTCTTACTATAAGTGATGGAGTGCATGAACTTGCTATTTTCTGCAAAAGTTGGAACAAGTTTGGCATGTCAAATCTGAACTGCAGTTGACCCAGACAGAAATTACTAATGCAATTATAACTTTTTTTTTTATCAAGCTCCAGTTAAGGAGTCACAGATGATGAGTGCCCAGAGAAGGGCAGCTATTACGGGGATACAAAGATAGCCAATCCTGCTTGTGTCTGGATGACAGAAAACTCCTCACCTCCAAAACACAACATGACCCGAATATGACCTCTGTGACCCTAAACAGCTTGGCATCGCTTTGTCACTGAGATGTCTCCACAAGTCCGTCCACGTGTGATCCGACCAACTAAACCGACTCATGAGTCAGCAACCTAATCACTCGGCCACAGCGTCCAGCTCCGGTCAAACCAGTCGGGTAACAGAGGAAGCTGGCCGGCTTATTAAGTAACAACTGCGTGACTGGTCACTCAGCCTGCTGGACAGCCAGTCAGTGACTCAAGATGGACAGATAGACAGCCAGTCAGCCAGATTTACATCCAGCCAATCACTCTGTCAACAGAGCAGACAGTCAGTCAGTCTGTCACCGAGTCAAATGATGCACAAACAGTCAGCAAACCACTCAGCTGTTCACTCACTGTCAGATTTGTCACAACACAACCCTTCTGAGTGACACAGCAAGAAAGCAATTTTTGCCGGCGCCAAACACGTCAACACACGGCTCAGAAGAATGGATCAAATTTGTCAACGAGTTCGAATGGAAGGAGGGAGGAAGAGGAGAAAACCCAGCCGCATGAAAGACACAAATCACCATCTCAGCTTGACATGAAACAAACAAAAGAGGACGGGGCATAATGTAGGAGTCAGGACACACGTGAGCACGTCAGAACTGGGCAAGCGAGCAATTAAAAATGCATATACACGAGTGAACAGACGCGCGCACACAGGAAGTGACACATAAAGAAGGCCACACATGCACACACACACGTCAGCGTAAAGAATAAGATGTGATGGGTGAACAAAAGCGCCATCATATTCACATCAGAAAGGAGATTATATGCTTCATACAAATGTATTTTAGGATGACAGGTGGACACACACATGTAGTCTAAAAGCACAAATGCACAGACATGCAGGCTTATTCAAAAGCATGCTTTTTAAAAACACACAAGTAAACAAGCTATGACAGGAATTCAAAAGACATAATGGCATCCAAACTCCCAGGGTGGAAGCCCAATTATTTACCCCGTACAAAATGCTCATTGCAGGCTGTTAACTCACACAAACACAGCTCAAACCTGTCAACGTCTCCCTGGATGATTTTATGCTCTCTTGGCAGTTTTCAAAGTTGGAGAAACGGAAGAGACGTTGCCTCGTGAGACTCGCAGACAAAACACTGTCGATTTTCAACCATATCCAAACAGAACCCAGAGCTGCTGCCGTGGTTGCTTCATCTTCTACCATTTCACACACTGTCTGCCAAGAAATGTCTGCTGCACGTCTGTCTCCTACGTCTCCTGTTGCCTGTTCACTCATAAAATCTTGTCTTTATTGAAAAGTGTTTAAATTCAAACCATTGGAGTTTTTGGGGGTTGATACAAGTGTAAATATCCTGAAGCAAAAACAGCAACCACAGATCAGTGTATGATAACAGCAGACAGGACAACTTGGAAGTACATCTTAAACCATATATCTCTCAAAAAATAGTTCCTGACTTTGCCTCATGAGGCCTCCTGTGACTGTTCATCAAAACAGGCTGTTTGTCATGGCTGCCAGTGTCCTACCCACTCTTATCTTCCAGCACCACTAACCAAAGCCATTTTCATGTCATTCCACACCCCTCCAGCAGCCGTCACTGGAGAGCTTTCCAGCTTCAGACTTCACCTGATCAACCACCTGATCCCACAGCTGTTGCCCATTTCCCCTTTAGCTCCATCAGGTTGCACTGCAAACAAAGATTAGCCACAGGATAACATAGAGCCCTCAGAGATGTCTCCTCACCTGGTAAGATCATAATTTGCTAAGAATGCATTAAATCTGCATGTGCTGGATGGCCTGGAGATGGAGTCGTCCATGTTTGTTGTGTGATTTCTGCTCAAGTTGATCTCAGTACAAGTTGTCTGGTCTTTGAAAACCTTTTTGGAAACCGTAACAGAAGAACCAAAGAGCATCTAGAGGGAACGGCTGTAAAGGAGGTGTACTGATTACTTCAGTTTGTATACCATGTGGACTGTTTTACCAAACCAAAATAGTTTTTGGATGTGTGATTTTACGGCCTTTGATAGAATTCTGAAATCTGGATTTTTCCTCTTACCTGTAGTGCTATTTATTAATCTATATTATTATTATGTGAATTATGGGAGTGTTGGAGATATCAGCCATAGAGATGTCTGCCTTCTCTCCAATATAATGGAACTAGATGGCACTCAGCTTGTGGTGCTCAAAGCCCCAAAGAAATACATTGACAAAACTCATCAGCAATGTCTCTTTCCAGAAATCATGACCCAGTTACTCAAGATAATCCACAGAGCTTGTTGTGAACACTTTCATGTAGGAACTATTTTCTCTCCACTGAACTACACCTGCCAACTGTATCATCACGCAAAAGGTTGTGTGCATCTACTCATGGATGAGAGGCTCATGCTCATGACAGTGTGAGGGGTAAACAACCGGGATGTAATATTAGCTAGCTCAGTGATGCTAGGTGAGCTAGCAGTAGACGCAAACATCCTTCTGCACAGTCCACATATCTTTTGGTTATCTGGCTTGACTAACCCAAACACTGGCTGTCTTGATAACTGGTACTACAAAGCTGGTTAGCAACCAGTTTGGTCAACTCTGGGTTTTGCTATCCAGCCATGAGCGTGTTCATGTGAAAGACGCCAGGATTAATTACAAAAGACATCATCAGAACCATGAATGAAGTAGGCTACTTCATGTCATATGAGATGACACAGTGGAGAGGTCTGAGACCGTAAAATGCCAATGACGTGAGATGCAAACGATACTTTATCTTCTAATGGAAAATGTAGAAATATTGTAAAAACTATCCAAAAATTCACCATTGACTGAGTCTTAATTTACGTGTAGGTATCACAAGGCTATATGTGACATTAGTATATTATTTATTTATTTAGTATATTAGTATTAGAGTATTTTATGCTATGTAGTTGGAAGATGATGGAACTACTCTGAATATGTCACATAAAATACTTTAAAGAAATGCTAGACTGGTCCTGTTATTGGAGTAAAGGGTGGAAAAGTGGTTTATGACTGATGAGGTCTGTATGACTCATCAGTGATCACTGAGACCTAAAATAAGCTTTGCATAAGTTAAATTACGGCTAAAATCATGTGTTAAGTGTTGTAAACAATCTTTCTGTTTACATGTTGGCTCTGGATCCTTTTTTCTTCAGTGATCTGATTGGTCAGAGGTCGGGGTGCTGACAGGCTATGATCCAATACTCTGAAGTTAACCAGCTCCGGAGCAGGTAAGCTGATCAGCACAAGTTGCCATGGTGATTTATCCTGATGAAAAGAGTATCAGCTTCGTAGTAATGAAAACCCAGAGTTAACCCCGAAGTTACCTCGCTAACTTCAAATTCTGCTTCGTAGTGCAGGCCTCAGGTCATGATTTTTGGAAAGATTCATTAATGTTGAGTTTTTCAAATGCATTTTTTTGGCACTTTGAGCACCACAAGCAGAGTGCCATCTAGTTCCATTATAGTGGAGAGAAGGCAGACATCTCTACAGCTGATATCTCCAACACTCTGCAACTCACACCAAAACAATGTAGATTGATAAATAGCACTACAGGTAAGAGGAAAATTATGTATTTTTGATTTTGGGGTCAACTGTCCCTTTAAGGTAAGGCAGTTAAAATGTGACAAGTGACTTTGGAGCATATAAGCAAATAAAAATTACTTGACTTGATATAAATTTCCATGTAGTAAAGCAAACAAAGGCACAAGCAGATCAGTGACAATAGACTTAACTCGTAGAAACCTGTCCTTTTAATTTCTGAATCTGGATTTGGGTGTTTACTGGTGTTGGTGTGTTTGTTACGAGGACACTTTAACACTTTCCGATAAAACAGATGAGATTACAAAGTTTAGATCCGACTGTCTCCTCTCTGCTCCTGCTCCCGTTTGTTTTTCTTCTCCCTTTGTCTTTGTTCCTCTGCGTTCTTATCTTCCCTTTCCCCCCTTTTCTTTTCATCTTTTTTTTTACCAGTTTCTGTGGGCTTTCTCCAACTTTCTCTCATTATCTCCTTCTATCTCTCTCGATCTATCCCCCTTCTCTTTGGCTGCAGTCCTGTTTGGCCCATTCTCTCTCTCTCTTAGATCACTGATCTCTCTGTGCTGAAGGCTGAGGAAATCAGCATCCGGCGAGGCTGCCTCCTTCCACAGCTTGACATCGATTTAAAAAAAGAAAAAATGAAACAAAAAAACCCATGCTGGCCTGCTCTGACCAAAACACAAGTAATTTCTGGTTGAACTAGAATCACAGCTGGAGGACGCAGGAACTTAAACTTTTTGGAATACTTTAAGGATGTATTGCAAAAGACAAAACCAATTATTTATGTTTACAGTACATTTGGGAAAGTAGGGCCTGAATCTAATGGAAGTAATTTATGGAGAATTCCAGTTAACTTGTGGCCCTGAGTGTGAGAGAGATATTCAGATGGATATATGGATTTGTCTGTTGCTATGCAGCTGTGGAGGAGGGAGCCACTTGTGTGTTTAGTATTATAGTGGACTGACAGGAGGCAGTGGAGTGATGAATGAGTGGTCAACATGCTTCTGGCACACACCCACACACGACTGTTCTATTACATGTCTGTACCGAACATGCAAACACTTCTAGATGTGAATATGTGAAACGGTTGTGCCCACATTTTCGTATGTTTGCATTATACCTAGTCAAATCTAGAATGTAAGAAGTACTGAAGAACATTTGTTCATTAGCTGGTTCCAGTCTGTCTTGTTTAATCTACAACACATTACTTCTCATCTGCAAAAATATTCCTAAGGTTGAAGCACTGTACATGCAATAATGAGAGACAGATAGAGAGACAAGGAGAGGCAGAATAAGACAGAGATAGACAATAGATGCATGAAATAGATTAGTTTGGCAACCTTTACTATCAAAAGAGCCACCTCTGCTTTTTGTAGATGATATGTTTCTGTTGGGTTCATCACACTGTGACCTCCAGCATGCACTGGGGTTATTTGCAGCCAAGTGTGAAGCGGTCAGGATGAGAGACAGCACCTCCAAGTCAGAGGCCATGGTTCTCTGGGGGAAAACAGTGGATTGCCCCCTTCGGGTTGGGAAAGAGTTACTGCCCCAAGTGAGGGAGTTCAGTTATCTCAGGGTCTTGTTAAAGAGTGAGGGTGGAATGGAGCGTGAGGTGCATAAGCAGTTTGGCCAGAAGGGAGACTGGAGCCTGAAGGCGAAGCTTTCGATTTACTGATCCATCTACAGCCCAACCCTCACCTATGGTCATGAGCTCTGGGTAGTGACCAAAAGACTGAGGTCGCAGATACAAGCAGCTGAAATGAGTTTCTTCAGAAGGGTGTCTGGGCTCAGCCTTAGAGATAGGGTAAGGGGCCCGGACATCCGGAGGGAGCTCGGAGTAGAGTCGCTACCCCAGGGGTCAGTTGAGGTGGTTCGGGTATCTGATCAGGATGCCCCCTGGGCACCTCCCATTAGAGGTGTTATGGGCATGTCCTCATCATAGGAGGCTCTGGGCAGACCCAGAACACACTGGAGGGATTACATATCTCATCTGGCCTGGGAACGCCTTGGGGTCCCCCAGGAGGAGCTGGAAAGTGTTGCTGGGGAGAGGGACGTCTGGGGTGCTTTGCTCAACCTGCTGCTCATGTGACCCAACTTTGGATAAGGCATTGGAGATGGATGGATGGATGGATGGATGGATGGATGGATGGATATGGAGATGCAAAACACATTAACACATTACTAATAGGTCAAAATGAGCATATGATTTACGACAAGGTGGCTACTTTGTGGAGGACACAGACAGCTGTGGTCACATGGATGCCCACACAGTTCTGTTCATAGTACAACTGAGGGTCTGCATCAGCCCCCGTGAGTAAACTGGAGGGCTGGGAGGTGAGCTTAACATCCTCCTACTGCTAACATTGGGTGAACTGGAAACTAAGCAGAAACTGGTGGGTCCTGAGTGAATGTCTGTTGAATATCAAACTTAAAACTAACTTCACCGTGGTGCAGCAGCAGGCTTGATCGGCTGGCTCCTCGGTGTCCATGACTGAATGGTTCCTACCTATATTGACAGATACCCATGACAGAACAGTGGCCCCTACCGGACAAATTGGCACCCCACATACATTTTACAACAGGGATGGCTCCTATAGAAGCACTGTGGTGCTATAGAGCAACCCCAGCCTACAAACCATATTACAGACATAAGGCAACATGCTTGTGTGGTACAGACTATAGACTCTACATAAAGATGGATGACTCATCTTTCATGACTCACCCTGTCATCTTGCTCTGGTGACATCATTCAGAGCCATAGTCTGCACAGTAGCGACCTCTGTGGTATGAAGTTTCCTGCCCATATACCCGTCCGACGAAATTTATTGGAAGAATGAACACTTGAACACACATCAGCCTGATAAAGACTACCTTAAATGACAGACATGTTCCATCAATTAACATGGAGAGATCAGGCTTTATGACCTATACTGCAGCCAGCCACCAGAGGGCGATGGAGATGTTTTGGCTTCATTTTTGGGGCACTGTCAGGTTGTCCATCATTATTTAAGGTTTACAAGTTAAGTTAATTCATATGTTTTTTTTACAGTGTTCACAATTATTATTCACATATTTACACTTGAAAATATTCGCAGCAGCTTTGTTGAAAAACAGTTGAATAATTTGCTGGATCTGCCTCAGTTATTCTCACACACATTTACCTCAGTCTAAGTTCTTCTAGCTTCTCATTGGTTAGTTAAGAGACATGTGACCCATAACAAGGAAGTGTAACCAGGAAAGGTGGTTGTTGTGAAGCTGTGGAGACTAGTAAAGTGCTGCTTAAGAGAATATCTGCCTCCACCCTGCTGTGTACTCATGTTATAATTTCATACAGTCCATGATACAGACGCCAGCAAAAATCACATCATCATTTTGATATTTTCTTAATGAAAATGAAATGCAAAAAATCCCATTCCCACCTGAAATCAAACTCCTATCGTCATATCACTCAAAATAATATCAGGGTTTTTTTTGTTTGTTTTTTCTTTTTCTCCGGGAACCATGGGTAATATGGTTTCCATGCCAACTCACCCACTATTCATTCAGAACATTTCCCAGTTCATGTCAAGGATTCTTTCAAAAAATAAATGATGTAAAAGCTTCTATTAAATTCATGGGACCTTGGAAATCCGTACAGCTCTGCTCCAAATACCTTTTCAGTTGTGATGTTTTTTTAAGTTTGACCCTTGGAGCTTAATTTCATAATTTTTGCGATTCTTTTTATGTTTTCTGAGCCTTGCCAAATCTGTAGTGAACCTCCAAGAAACCCTGAGGACTCTTTGCAACATGTTAATACTTGTTGCTGAATTGTTAAGAACCTCTAATTTTCATGAATTCTCTCCACTAGTTTTCACTTTCTTGCAACCAAATTTTGATTCTGTGTAGTATTAATATAGTTGTGTCACAAAATGTTTTTAATGATATTTTGACTGTGTGCTTTCTCAAGAAGTCCTTTTTAATTTCCTTGAAACTTGTTTTTTTATGGAAACATGTCAGTATCAATTGCAGATATATGAAAAATTTAAAGATGTCATGTTTATGTACTTTGTTAATCCTCCCTCCAACCAGCTAATACACGCACACTCACATAATAATCAGAATAAATGAATGTGCTTCAGCTGCAGGTAACCTTCACTCCTCTGTGAAACATCTGTTACTGCATTGCAGAGGCTGCTGGAAAGCTGAGAGAAAAATAATGTTTTTGTCTCTCTGCACTAAGAGAAGTTATTTTGTCGAAATAAATAGTGTAGAAACAGAGGCGCAGAGCTGGGGAGCCTTGACAGACAGATAATGTCGGGGTCAGATTCCGAGGCTGGGAAATATAAAGAGTAAACTGTAAAAAAGATGCGGGGGGGGGGGGTACATGAGGAAAGTCAGCGTGAGATGGACAAGAAAAAAAACGAGAGTAGGAGGTAGCAAGTGAAAGGAAGACAGAGCGAGAGGGAAGTCAGTCTTCCATTATGAGACACTGTGAACATATAGGTTTATAATGGAGCAGAGGTCAGGTTTGCAGGTCTGAACATCAAAAGAGCATCTTCAAAAGAGAGGAGAGGGAAGAGAGCAGGAGGGATGGCGGCGTGACGAGCATTCATGGCCACAGAACGTTTACGTGTGTTTCATATGTTGCAGAGGTCAGGCTTGAGGGTCAGAAACTAAAACAGATAGAACAGAGCAAATGTCTGAAGTGGATCAGAGGTCAGGTTTAGGTGCCAAGCCAAAGAAAGAGCAACGTGGAGGCAGAAATGAAATGAGGGACAAAGGGGGGAGAGACGAGGGGAGGGCGTAAAGTAAATTTAGTGTAAACTGTTACTGTGTTGGCACAAGGTGAAAAATGGAAGGCTTTTGTTGAAACTAGAACTGGGTGATATGGACAAAATGAAATACCACAATATTTTTGACCAAATACCTAGACACTGATATTGTAGGGTTGACGACTGGTGCTTTCACAAAATATTTACACAATGACATTTTTGATAGATCATTTAGTAATGTGGATATAATAACCAAGTGGATAATTTAACAGGTAGAACAGTAGAACAGCCTGGTAAGTTCAGAAAATTACATCACTTTACCGTAATGCTATGGGGTGCCGTTTGTAAAGTGGCTCACACTGAACACAGCAACATTTTGCCACATTTAGCTTCAAACAAGAATGGAGCGTGATATTTACAGCAATATTTGAAATATGTTAAATATAATGTCACATTTAAATCTAAATATTAAATGTTAACATTTAGATTTAACATTAAACATTAAACATTTAGATTTAGATTTAACATTAAACATTAAACATTTAGATTTAGATTTAACATTTAGATTTGGATTTAACATTTAGGGTCAACATTTAATATTTAGATTTAACTGACATTATATTTAATATATTTCAAATATTGCTGTTAATGTCATAAAAAGTGACTTTAAAAAAATTCACACCACTTTTTTTAAATGTTTGAAGCTAAATGTGGCAAAATGTTGCTGTTAATGTCAGTAGAGTTCTCCATTTCAACCCGAGCCCGAGCCGACCCGAATAAGCCCGATGGGTCGGGTCAGTTTGGGCCAACTAATTAAGTTAATTGGGGCGGGCTGAGTCGGGCTCGGAAAGCGGAGAGAGAGAGAGAGAGAAAAAAAAACTGTGTCTGTCAGAGAAGCGCACTGTGTGAGGGTGCGACAGCAGCACTAACACACAATGCTGCTGTCCATGGTTCTCACTTCTGAGCAGCCTGTGAGGAAGAAAATATGCATGTCTTAAGATTATTCCAAATCCATTCATTAGGCCTATTCAATGTTATGTTGTTGATATTTGAAGGTTATAGTTACCGTTTTTAATAAAGTGTTCGAGTTGAAGTTGAAGTATCGTCTGCTGTGTGTGTGTGTGTAAGGGGGATGATAATAGGGCTATAATAATTAAGCAAGAAGAAAATGCGAATTATAAAAATAAAGAATGCTGAATTCCGTTCTGACGAAAAAAATAATAATACTAAAACAAGATATGCTGCTGTGAAGTGTGAGCGAAGTTCAGTCAGTCAGTCAGCGTTCAGATGCAGGAAAAGTGTTGAGAGCGGCTGCGGCTCATTAAATGCAGCGGCGCAGCGCTACATGATGCGCAATGGTTGTTCTCCCCCACGCTGACGTTGAAGCCTGTCTGTCTGGTAATATTATTTTGGGACATGAATGATTGGTTGACTTTAAGTGAGTAAAGATACTATATTTGAGCCAGGGAAGCCAGACTGCTGAGGTGCACAGGGGGAGCATCATTTTCCCCCCTTCCATTTAAAAAAAAACAAACTCGGGTTCAGTTGGGCTCGGACCCAGTGATGTACGTGATGTCATCAAATATACACCCTGTCAAAAAATACACCCTACTGTTTTTTTATGGACAACCCCACACTGGCGGTGGCAAGACACTTGATGGTGCTTCTGGATGCGCTGCCCTGTGGCACTTAACGCCACTGTCCTATTTACAGCCTTGCCGCCTCCAGAATTAAGTGATTACCCCCCCACTCGCTCTCTGCTTGTACTCACCAGCTCCCGTAGCAGCTCTTTTTCTTTGCTCCTATGGCAGCTCGCCTCCTCTCCTCATCACTGATGCATAAAGAGAACTCTGTAGCTGTTGTTGTCTCGTGTGTGACAAAGAATGGATGAGAAGAAGAGACTCTTTGTTGGATCGAGAAATATCCCGAGCTAAATATCCCAGATTCCCATCATTGTAACGACCATGGCCAAAAAGATAATGCTTGGGGAGTCAAAGCTTTGGAGATTGGCTCTTCAAATGAGAAAATAACTTTTATTAGGGGCTGTCCGCGCATGATTGGAAGGTAGAGCACAGATGGAGGAAGTTCAGATCTTTTGTGGGGGGGGGGGGGGGGGGGGAGAGGATACACAGCAGGACAACAACTTAAGGGGACAGAAGTTGCAGTAGGGTGGGTGGGAGGGGTTGTGGATTGGTTCCAACAGCCATTGACTTTCACTTCCTGTGTGATTGAAAAGCCAAACCCTGTTCTTTTTCATAAACCCAACCTTTTCTGTGTGTTGGCTAAACGTAACCTTGTGCGTTTGTTGGTGAAGGAATAAAACCTCATGTCTCCGTGTTGTACCTACGTAATGCATTTATTTTGAAAGCGACTGTATGCAAACTTTGCATTTCCTGTGAAAACCTAAGTGTATTTTGAAAACAGACAATGCATGTAACGGGCTGAAGCTGATATGGCGTCCCAGGATGTCAACAACTGATGCACCCAGGGTACCTTTCATGCCATATCTAGACATGGAAAGTCCATGACCAAACATCGATATGTAACAAGGTCAGAGTGAGAATGTGTTGGGTATGGATTTGTTAGCAGAACCTCCTCTGTTGCTACTCACTCCTGATACACCTCTGCAATGTTCACAGTAGAAGTAGCCAGACTGAACACCCGTGGTAATGTCAATCTGAGCCTTCCATTTAACAGTTCAAGGACACACTGTCTGGTCCCCATTACAGATTTGGGGATTATTTTGCCCAATAATAAGTAGTGACTGACTAATCCATCCCGTCATTTTAAGTCGACATAAAGGGAGCAGTCAGCTTACAGTTTTCCAAAACAGAAATGTTAAGATTAGCGGCACTGAACTTTTCTACCCTTGTTCATATTTGCCGTTCCCGTTTTTTTGTCACTGTTGTCTTGGCTTTGGCATTGAAAGATGACGTCTGTGCAAACAGCCATCAGTGGCTGACATTGACGTGATTAAATTAGCTAGCTAATACAGTAAAAACTAGGGCTGTGCTGATGGACGATCCATCACTGATGGTAGTCAGTCATCAACCACCCCGACCTCTGTCTGTTTGTTTGTAAGTCTGTCCCTCTGTCATTCCACACCAACACCAAGGTGTGAGTTTGCAGTGGTACTACAGGCATTCATTGCCTGCTTCTTGAAACCTTACAATTCTGATTTACCTACCAGGTGAATTGTAGGCTGCCAGATGGGGAAGTGGTACCTTTTTCAGTGAAGTTTGTCGCCACCATCGTAAGGATTCACCAGGTCACTGATCAATTTCTGCTCACATCCGCTGGGCTCACTGCCTTTTTGGTGAATAAATATTATGGGTTCCAACTGACACATCCCAAGTAAGTTATTAATAACTTATGGAAACACTGCATGCGATCGTTCACCTTCTCTATGTCATTGATGGATGATGTCATCATCCATCGGGATATTTGGCAATGGACAATTTGGTAGACATCGCCCAACTCAAGTAAAAACTATTCTTTAAGATACTGGCTTACACTTAACTGGTAAATTAACAATATACCTCTTAAGGAAAAGACATTCTGACAGTGTGATTGGACACTAGGGTCTCTGCCACCTCTGCTGGAATTTGAGTGCAGAAATGCATGTGAGGTTACAGACTTCTGCTTCGCACATGTGCCAAAGTTGACATGATAACACACACCTCTGCCTTGTAAAATGACAGTTATTAGGACAACACACACAGATACGGGAGACTTGGAGAAGTTTAAAATAACAAGGCAGAGAGAAAGAGGGGAGTAACAGAGTAAGCGATTTTCTCCTCACACCAAAATAAGGTCAAATTGGGCCGTTTTGAACAAGTCCTTGTCTGACAATCGAATGTCAACGAAATGAATAGAAGTGCTTGGGGCACTAGAACGAAAGAGAGAAAGTTGGGGGGACTGCGAAAAACAAAAGGAAGGCAGGGAAATACTGAAAGAAAGAAGGTGAAGGGGAAACAACACGAGGAATACAAAGGGGGGAAAAAATATCCAACTCCGAAACACCAAACGGGGACGCAGGTGAGGATACAGACATGAAACAGGAGGTGAATTAGAGCGAGGAACAAGATGATAGCGACGAGACATTGAGAAAACGTGTGAGTGGCTCGTCACATCTGGCGCTGAAATGGTTTTCCAAAAGGTCAGATTCGTGTTAGAGCATTAGGGATAAGTGGGGTAGCGCTAGTTCAGGTCCTCGCTGCCTTTGGGGGCTTTAGAGGTATTAGTCATCCAACATTTAACCCTCGCCGCCACAGAGACAAAGGAACAATGTCCCTGAAATGAGCATGTGACTTTTATCGCACATTACCATTTGTCATCCTTTACAAAGGCTCCACAATAGATGAGAGGAGTTGCCAGCGGTGTGACTGACTCAAATCCTCCTGAGAGTACGGGGCTTGCATGGGAGTTTGATGTATGCAAATTGGGCCTAAGTAGTCATCACGCTGAATGCTCATCCCCTCTCTGTCTCTCCGTAGCTCTGCCTCTTACCTGAAAAAGGAGGAGTCGTTATTGAAATGACACGCGGCGCTCTTTGTGTATGGCATTTGCGTCCTTTCTGGTAATGGCTCATCAAGAAGATATCACAAGTGTTGGTGCTGATATCATTGGCTGGATTAAACACATTTTGTGTGTGTGTGTGTGTGTGTGTGTGCGTGTGTGTGTATGTGTGTGTACGGCAGCTGCATGATAATTAAGCACAAGTGATCATCATGTGGAGTGCAGCCTCTTATTCATCCAGTTTACCTGTCCGTCTTTGTGCTGTTAAGCTTGTTAGAGGCGTCTCACACACACACACACACACACACACACTGTACAAATCATCGACAATATTATATTATGCATTTTGATTTGCTCTGCTCGTTCCCTGCACCTGAGTGTACGCCCATGCACACAAACAATTTCCCTGAGTAATCGGCTTATGGCAGCGTTTCCATTATACTGTATTTACAGGGTTTACATGAGGTGTTATAATTGCAATGGCAGACTATGACTTGTGCGTGTCACACACTTTAAAAATCAACGCCATTTGTGTCAGCGGCTCCGTGAGATGAGTGGTGTTGGGTTCAGTGTGATTGGCTGTATTAACCTCATTCGCAGCGCAGTGGTGTGCCTGCCAACGGCTATTTAATTCTAAGTGGTAATTATGCAGTGTTAAACGGATGTGCCATTTTCTACACATCAGTGGGTGTATCGGACAGCACATATTTCCATTACGGTAATTTTTCAGCATAACATTCACAGCAAAAGTTGGACATGTTGCAAAATGCAGCCATTTTTCTACTTCTCTGCCGGTTGTGGCTGCTGCACATTAAATGGTGTTTAGGCCACTTTACATTAGACTTGTTGATCTAATACAGCTGGAGGACAAATCCTGATAATGTGGGGGAGTGATGGGCGGCATATTGTCTACTGGTAATTACTGTTTATGGCTGTGCTCCTCTGTGGTGAGGCTGGAGTTTGACCACGCACAAACACTGAAGGCTGAAAAGTTCACTGTTTGTTTGTATTTGTCGTTTTCGCTTGCACTAAATTAAATGTTTGTAGAATTTATTGCAGAAAAATCCGTGAGCTTGTGCAACCCTCTGCCTGTTTGTGTGCAGCTGTGTAATTCTTTGGTTTGGAGTGTGTGATTTTGTTGGAATGTGACCTTGCTGAGACTAAAAATGTTATTTCTGATGTTCAGTCAGGCGCGTGGGTTATGTTTAGATATTTGAGCTGGATATTTGAGTTTTGCTGTCAGCATGAGGTTGCCAGGCAAACAGCAGAGATTCCAGGAAGTGACTGCACTCGGCTAACACTGGGGTCACACTGGAGGCGCAACTGCTGCGAAGTGTGCGGATTCTCCTTGGAGTGCTACCCACTACCTGTCCTCACTGATGTTAACCAGTTGTGCTGTTCAAACAGGACGTGCTGTGGCCTGAGCTCCGTGGCTTTTGGCATCGAGTCTATTTGTTTTGCGAGCGAATCTGACCCAAAAAAACACTGATAATCTTATCTTACTATATAATGACGAAAACTCTGTGTCTGTCTGTGTGTTTGTGTCTCTGTTCCACGTTTTTCTCCTCACTGACTTGGTCAATCCATGTGAAATTTGGCACAGTGGTAGAGAGTCATGGGAGGATGCGAATGAAGCAATATTATATCAATTGGCCAAAGGGGGGCGCTATAGCAACCGATTGAAATTGCAAACTTTGAATGGGCATATCTCATGCCCCGTATGTCGTAGAGACATGAAACTTTGCACAGAGAT
>NC_065528.1:15606141-15673537 GCF_006386435.1 Epinephelus moara
AACAGGACGCCTCAAGGTGACTGGAGAAATTTAACTCTAATTGGCAACTGGGTGGCGCTATAACAACAGAAAAATTAACGTAGGCCGGATTCCAACCCCCACCGCTGCAACAAGAGCTAGCCGCACCTTTCCCATGTGAACTACCAGTGCGTCCCCACATATAAACACTTAACTATCTGCCTTCCAACGTGCTACCGACGTGCTTAGCCCACTAACTATCCCACTATTGGCAATGGTACTACTGTACTTTCAATAACGCAATCGTACGCAATGGTACTACTGTACTTTCAATAACGCAATCGTACTTTCAAATTCACAAAAACTCTGTCTGAATACATTGCTCTTTTTAATGGGTTCAGTTGACTATTTAATTTGCAATTTCCTATGACCTGTATCCCAAACACACACCATGTGAAACTGTACATGGGCTACTGTGCACTCAATGGGTATGGACTAGTCTATTGTGAATGATATAAAGGATATACTAGATATGATATTAATGATCTGACACAATTTGTAAGATATCACACAAACAGTCGTATGAGGATATTTTGTTTGGTGAACTTTAGAAGTGCGGGTAGGCTGAATGTTCCCCCTTGTCTTTGGCTAAGCTTAGATATCTGTCTGACAGGCCACACCGAGTCATTTACTATCACCTTGTTGGATTAAATCACTTCTGAGATCAGAGGTGTTGACATCAGTATCATGACGGAGGTGGGAAAACTGAAATCTGCTGTTTGACGCAGTGCTTTCAATTGAGATTTTCAAAGACTTCTAATGTGTCTGTAAAATCTATGTGTGTGTGTGTGTGTGTGTGTGTGTGTGTGTGTGTGTGTGTCTGTAAAATCTTTGTGTGTGTGTGGGTGTGTGCCTGTGAGACAAGGACGAACAGAAGGTGTTGCCCTATCACGTTGCAGTCTCGTGACCATATGACATTTGGGACAAGAAAGATTATTAGAGGCTGCGGGCCATGCATACACAAATACACAACCATATATATACACACACACACACACACACACACACAGGCCTAGCTGTCTAGATGAAATGTCTGAGACCATATTTGAACATGCTAAGTGTGTCCTAAAACAAAGCTGCTGTAGGTATTTCAGAGGAAAACCTTTGAAATTCCCAACTCTAGTTTAAATATAAGGAGGGCGCACAGAAATCCCAAACTTTTTTAATAGGGACCAAATTTTAAATGGCTTCTCCTATTATCCCTGTGATGAAAACATAGTCAGAGTATTTTGTTGAATAAAGCTCTGCCTCAAGCAGCAAAACCAGACTAATACCAATGTGCTACCAGTGAAACCAGTCGAATCTTTTTTAGTTTTCATCCAAAATGGAAAGAAGTTAAACCTCTGGTTGTAAACACACATGAAAACCTTTTCCTCCCAGCTCCTGTCTCAGCCTCAGTCCTCAGACCTCTGTACTCTCAGAAGGGAAAAAAAATCATTTAAAAGGAGGAGTGAAGCTCCCATTAAGTGGCAGAGACAATCAGAGCTTCTGCCTCGGCCTTGATATCTGAGTTGGTTTCTATCCCCTGTCTTAATAAGGGAAGGAGAGAAATTCAATACACTCCTAGATAAAATAAGTCCATTGAAACTGGTTGACAATTATCTGGCTCCATCCATCCCTTGAGTGTTTCTGTGCGTGTGCTGGCTTGACTGTGCATGCACTTTCTAACCTACATGTGTGCCAATGCTCATATTATATTCCTGCGGGCATGTGTATGTTCACATTGTTACCATACTTATCACTGTGTGCCTGTGTATGTATGCATTGACACGTTGTTTGCAGTAAATTTCACAGTACAGTGCATGTATGTGCAGATGATTTTGACTCTGTTTGCGTGAATACACACGATGTCCTTGAGGCTCTGTGTTCTTGTGTTGTGGATTCACACACACGTTCATAATGTGGAGAAAATATTATGAAAATTCCTCAAGAGGAAAAAAAACTAACTGGACTGATATACTGTAGGTCTATTCAAAAGATAACACGCTCATTCCCTGGTGTGCTGGATGAGCGTAAAGCGAAATGCAAGAACAGAAGAATGTATGATGGGAAACACAGTGGGGAGAAATGGCGAATTGATTATTAAACTCAAGGAGGGATTAACTTCTTATCTATGTTTACGATTGTGAGGAGTAAAAAATAAAGAGGACATTTGATTTAATTCGGAATATACAGGAAGCAATTCTGTCAAACTGGGAAGGGGAAAACAAAAGTAAGTGCAAAAGAAGAGGAGGAGAGGGGTGGGAGGGCAGAAAAGGACCTGTTCAAGGCTAAATAATTAATTGAATCAGAAAAGTGCACTCAGTAGAGTGCAGATTTCCACCAGGTGGCCACCCAGGCTTAGCAATTCTTGTATTTTCAGCAGATGCACCGCAGCGAGTTTTGGAAGCAACCCAGAAGCTTATAAAAACACACAAAGGCCACTTTATTAGGTACACCTTGCTAGTACCATGTTGGACCCCTTTTGTCTTCAGAACTGCCTTAATTCTTTGTGGCATAGATTCAACAAGGTGCTGGAAACATTCCTCACAGATTTTGGTCCATATTGAATGATAGCGTCACGCTGTTGCTGCAGATTTGTTGGCTGCACATCCATGATGAGAATCTCCCGTTCCACCACATCCCAAAGGTGCTCTATTGGATTGAGATCTGGTGACTGTGGAGGCCATTGGAGTACAGTGAACTCATTGTCATGTTCAAGAAACCAGTTTGAGATGATTTGAGCTTTGTGACATGGTGCGTTATCCTGCTGGAAGTAGCCATCAGAAGATGGGTACACTGTGGTCATAAAGGGATGGACACGGTCAGCAACAATACTCAGGTAGGCTGTGGTGTTTAAACCATGCTCAGTTGGTACTAAGGGGCCCAAAGTGTGCCAAGAAAACATCCCCAACACCATTACACCACCACCAGCCTGAACCGTTGATACAAGGCAGGATGGATCCATGCTTTCACGTTGTTTACACCAAATTCTGACCCTACCATCTGAATGTCGCAGCAGAAATCGAGACTCACCGGACCAGGCAACATTTTTCCAATCTTCTATTGTCCAGTTTTGGTGAGCCTGTGTGAACTGTAGCCTCAGTTTCCTGTTGTTAGCTGACAGGAGTGGCACCTGGTGTGGTCTTCTGCTGCTGTAGCCCATCTGCTTCAAGGTTGGACGTGTTGTTGGTTCAGAGATGGTCTTCTGCAGACCTTGGTTGTAACCAGTGGTTATTTGAGTTCCTGTTGCCTTTCTGTCATCTTGAACCAGTCTGGCCATTCTCCTCTGACCTCTGGCATCAACAAGGCATTTTCACCCAAAGAACAACTGCTTACTGGATGTTTTCTCTTTTTCAGACCATCCTCTGTAAACCCTAGAGATGGTTGTGTTTGAAAATCCCAGTAGATCAGCAGTTTCTGAAATACTCAGACCATGCCACGTCCAAAGTCACTTACTCACCTTTCTTCCTTATTCTGATGCTCAGTTTGAACTTCAGCAGGTCGACTTGACCATGTCTACATGCCTAAATGCACTGAGTTGCTGCCATGTGATTGGCTGATTAGCTATTTGCATACATGCCTCATCTATTTTTTACGTCGTTGTAAAACGTTACACAAGGCTGATCCAGTTTTCCTGCTAACAGACACAAATCTTTGATCCATGTCGTCCATGACTGGACTTTTAATGACATCAACTTTGTCTGTAGTAGGAATTAACAACAATAACGCAATTTAAACAGGTAAAAAGAACAAAACATTTAACTATGTAGCCTCCAAGTTTATTTATGGTGTAAGCACAAATACCAAGGAAAAATGAACAAATCAACAAAATCAGGCAGGTAAAATACTCCGCTTCTGAAACCCTCTCAGTGTGGTATGACACTGTGTGAAGGACGAATCAACCTTGTCACAGCTGTGCCTGGTGGAACTGTCCCTCTCAGCTCCCTTACAGTCAAGACATATCATACCATATCTGGTATGGAATCAATGTGCAGATGCTCCACTTCAAAATAAGACTAACTTTCTATTCAAGTTTTTGACCTGCAACAGACGGTAAGGCTGGTTGTTTTGAGCAAATTTCCAGAAAACTTGTGGCCCTGGTTAAGAAGAGTGAGGAGTCAGCAGTCAATGACGGAATGAACAGGTTTTTAAACTATTGTGAATCAGACAGTGTTTGAGCAAACAGTCATAAAGGTGCACACAAAATATTAGGCTGATTGGTCCAGTAGTTTGCAAGATTAGCTGCGGACAGACAGATACATAGTCAATCTAGCATGCACACATATGACCAAACACATGATCCCCTCCAGGCCAAACACATGGCGGAGATGAAAATCTCCTAAATCCTCTCAAATAGTTTTCATAAGACTTGAGTGTGTATCTTGAGACGCAAATGTTTCCACTGTGAGCCTCTCTGTCTGCTGTAATAGTACATTCACAGGGTAGAGCATGTATGCATACGTGTATGAGGCACAGCAGGTGTGAAAAGGCTCTGTATTGTTACTGTGAAAAATGTGAGTATCTGCATGAGTGCTTTTGTGCGTGTGGTCCGGTGGGTAAAATAAGCATTGATTTCTTTTTTGTTTCAGAGCAGCTGGGGTTGTCAGGTCCTTTTGCCGGATCAATAATTCCAGCACATTACCATGCTCATACAGTAGCTGACCAGTGAGGGAATGAGTCAGTCTTTGCAATGAGCCTGTGTGTGTTTGTGTGTGTACGTACCTTGAAACTCATCTACAAATTTGCCTTGTGTTTTTTTTTTTGCCAGAAGCAGAAAAATGTGTCATGACTCTTTGATCAATCAATGCTATTAATCAAAACGTCAAAGCTGCAGTTCTGTAGGAATAATGCAAGTTTGCATTTAGGGTGTGTGTGCACGTGTGTGTAGGAGTGTGTGTGTCTCCAAGCTTTTAAGCGTGAGAGCAGGAGACAAAAGATTGAAAACTGAAAATAAAACCTGAACAGAAAATTGAATTTGTTCATCCAACTGTGGGTGCAAGAGCAGTGGAGGGAAAAAAAAGTTCTCAAATTTTTTACTTGAGTAAAAGCAGCAATACCCTATTGAATTACTTCAATACAAGTACAGAAACCAAATCCGAGCTCCAACAACTGTGCTGTTTTGTCAAGGGCTGTGTGTTTTTGTCAGGTTTGGTTGTGGACTACAGCGGAGAGGGAAGTAAAGAAGCTGAGTTGCAAACGACTCTCTGGGACTTTGACAGAGATACAAGCCAGAACTTATTTTTCTCTTGTTATGTTTTACTTTATCCATGTTTCCTGCTCCCTGTTTGCTTCCTCTTTTGTTCTTTTCTCCCTAACATACATCTTCACAGACGGGCAGAGTGAAACACACGGATATGCAGCATAGACACCAGAATAAAATGTTGGCATTGTAACCCATTGTACCCATAGTTTGCCTAAATGTGCATTTGTGCGTTCAGATTACATGCATTAGGGGTGGGAATCACTAGAGGGTCCACGATACGATATTATCATGATACTTAGATTATGATACAATATTTTTGCGAGTATTGTGATCAAATATATTGCGATTTATTTCCTTTTTTCAACCGTAAATTATATCCCCAAAGGGAAACTTTGTCAACATATGTTTTATGTAATTAAGATAAAGTTTTCAGTCTATTCATCTCACTTCAGCCATTTTTTTGCAGTAAAATGTATCTAGTAGACTGAAAAAACAACTGATTATATTATTCTGGTTGGCTACCTAAAGTTTAATTTGTATTTGTAGCATTAATAATTTCTATTTAAAAAAACCTGATACTTGCCACTGTGTGATGATATGTTATTGCCACTCAAAAATCTTGTGATACTATGCTGAATTTCTTATCAGGAGGAGAGGATGGTGGATGGTGTAACACCTGGGCACCTAGTTGGTCAAATTATCAAGAATGTGATATCCCAAGAACACTTTTAGGGAATTTCTTATTTGGCACAAACGTCCACTTGTACTCTCAATGAAGTAACTCAAGTATTAATTCACTAATTGTGACAAAATTTCACAGGAATGTTTTCACTGTGACATCTGCAAAAACACTTTTCTGGCCATTATTCAATGCTATACAGTACCTCAGGAGCAGAAGGGGAGACATTTAGTTTGACACTCATCTTGGGTGTCCATTTTAAAACAGTGCTTACAGCGTACATCCTCTATACTGCCTGGTTGAAGATATGTGTGAAGCGTCCATGTTTTAGAATTTGTAGCTTCTTGGCAGCAACATCCATATTGACAGCGTATCCTACTGTTATGGCTACATATGAATCTGACAAGGCATGGATGAAACTGTAACTGCAACATGACATGTTTGTGCAGGCATACAACCATGTGACATAAATTGTAGTTGAACAACAGTTTGGGTCACGTCCAGCTGTGTTTGTTTCAACCAAACCGGGTATTCTAAGCCAAAACATGATGTTTTCCTAACCCCTGCCTAAACAACTTGTTAACCACAACATTAAATTAGAATTAAAACAGAAAGAAATGTAGAGTTTCAACATATCTGCGAAAGATGAAATGTACAAATGTAACATACCCACTGTAGCAGAAATGAACAATGCATACATTTCTTCTGATGATTGGGTTGCCAAATGCTAACACATGTAAACGTTTACCTCAGCCTAACTCACATACTGTAACCATACATAATCTATTGTGCTACTATGCTTAACAGTGTTGACAAGTAACCTAAAAACATCCTCACGAGTAACCTAAAAACATCACCTCACATCAATGTGACAGGATTGACTGAGCATCCAGCATCGGTGACTGCACAAAGGAGTCTTGACCTCAGCTGCAGCTAAACAAAACTAGGTGACTTAAGAATGTACAACACGCTCTCATTCCCAACTCGTCAAATACTGATGCTTGGTCAGTGGCCCTCGGCATCAGATACCGATGCACCGAGGCACCCTTTAGCAGGCATGAGACACACTGCCCAGCTGCAGTTTTTACACTCCAAACATATAGTATCAAGAGTGAGAAACTCCCCAAAGGGTAGGTTGGTCAAACAAACTGTGGACTTTCACCCAGGAGACCGTTGTTCATGTAGTGTGCTATGCATAGCATATTATGCTACAGACATATGTGACGTGATATTAGTAAACCCACTTATTATTTAGATATTTTTTGGGTGCTTTTTGCCTTTATTTGATAGGACAGATACAGCATGAAAGGGGGAGAGAGATCAGGGATGACATGCAGCAAAGGGCCATGGGTTGGAATTGAACCCGTCGTCACTGCAGTTAGGATACAGCCTTTGTTCATGGGTCATCCGCTCTACCAGGTGAGCTAGTAGGTGCTCCAAACACTTATTTTAAGTCAATACCTGATTTTTTTTTTCTAAACCTAACCACATGCTTTTGTTGCCTGTACTTAAAGGGATAGTGCACCCAAAAATGAAAATTCAGCCATTATCTACTCACCCATATGCCGACAGAGGCCCTGGTGAAGTTTTAGAGTCCTCACATCCCTTGCGGAGATCAGCGGGTGGAGCGGCCAGCACACCTAATGGCAGACGGCGCCCGAGACTAACGTCCAAGAACACAAAATTGAAACCACAAAGTATCTCCATACTGCTCATCCGTAGTGATCCAAGTGTCCTGAAGCCGCGACATAAAAAGTTGTTTCGAAAAACGTCATATGAAGTCTGTTTTTAGCCTCACTGTAGCCTGTAGCTCTGACTGCTTCTCTGTGCTCCGCGCTTACGTGTGCGCGCTCAGGGTGATCGGTGATCTCTGAAGAGCAGCAGTCTCGTCAGTACTGATGTCCAGATTCTCAAGTTCAGGCATCGCCAATTCCCAGTCTGAGCAGCAAAGACTTTCCTCATCCGAGGAATGCTTTGCATTTGAAACAACTACACCACCAGGTTTCCAGTGCTGGACATTCTGCGGCTGGCTGAGGGTTAGGCTCATGAGCTGCGGCGGCTGCTTCGTCCAGTAGCCTGAGTTCCGTGTATATACTCGGGCTCAAACAAATACGGCTCAACAAAGAAATGCTGTTCCTCCTCAATTTCAAAGTCTTCAGACACGTTGGGCTGTCCTTTGCTAAAAGACCGTAGTGCAAATTATCTTTTAGCTCTGTGGTTACCGTTGTCTCCCCCTGCGGTGCACGTGTCACATGATGTAAACACGGGTGAGCAAAGCTCATGCTTTCGCTGGTCTCGCGGAGGCGCGCACATGTGAGGGCGGAGCACAGAGAAGCAGTCAGAGCCACAGGCTACAGTGAGGCTAAAAACAGAGTTCATATGACGTTTTTTGAAACAACTTTTTATGTCGCGGCTGCAGCACACTTGGATCACTATGGATGAGCAGTATGGAGGTACTCTGTGGATTCAATTTTGTGTTCTTGGACGTTAGTCTGGGGCGCCGTCTACCATTAGATATGCTAGCCGCTCCCCCCGCCGATCTCCGCAAGGGATGTGAGGACTCTAAAACTTCACTAGGGCCTCTGTCGGCATATGGGTGAGTAGATAATGGCTGGATTTTCATTTTTGGGTGCACTATCCCTTTAAGGAAGTAAACCTAAGAACAATTTTTGTTTTTACCTATGCTCTAGGTTTATTTGAAAAGAGGCTTTATGAATTTTATGAGTGTAAAGTGTACATTTCCTGTGAAAACATACTTTTATTTTGAAAAAACACAATGCATGTAACAAGTGTAAATTGACATGCCGCCCCTGAGTGTCCATAACAGACACTGGAGGGGTACACTGAGCGTCATAGTTGGATGTGTAGGGCCACTGACTATGCATCGGTACTTGACGAGCTGGGAGTGAGAATGTGTTGGAATGTATGTGTATTAGTGGCTAAAGTTAGCCAGCCAACAAAGAACACAGCATGTGAATAAGACAACTTTGGAAATAATGAGACACACAAAAACATCCACAGTGACTACAATAATTTTCTAAAGTGTACTTTCTTTCTTTCCACCTCAGCAGTGAGATATCTTGGAATCATTAGCTCTGTGCATAATGGCCGTGTTCCCGTTTGTTACATGTACCGTATGCTTGCATGTTCACTTGTGACAGTTTTGATGGACATCCTCGCAGGCAACCTGTCCCGTCCCCTGATAAATCCTTCATGCTGTCAGTTCCTGTGGGAGCAGGCGATGAGACAAGGAGATAAATGATGTCAGCATGGAGATTAGAGGGAGAGACTGGGGGAGAAAGAAACAGGAAATGAGACAACAGGAATGGAGTTGGGGTTTGGAGATAGGAGCTGGGAGTCAGCGAGATGGATCGGGAGATGTGGATGCAACATTAAAAGAGGTGGTGTAGTGAGATGGAGCGGTAGAATAAAAAAAAGTCGGCAAGACAGGGTGGAATGAGAGAGATCTTGTAATGTAAATGAAGAAAGGAAGAAAAAAAATCTGGATTATACTTGATGTAGATACAAGGAAAATGTGGCCACTTGAGGTTCAGCGGTGAATATTTAATAAGTTGCACCACACGTTGAGATGTCCATTTATGCTGACTTCTTTTGGTTGGATGATTATGAAAAACTTGAGTTGTGTTTCAGAAGGGGAGTCTTTTTTTGTGGCAGAGTTTGTTTGCCAGGTCTGGGACAGCAGAGTGTTTTGTTTAGTCACTGAACAGTGGGGTAACGTGTTTTGTTGTTGTTGTTTGATCACTGCAGCGTTGTTCTTGTTGGTGTCTTATAAACCCATGTGGGTTGGGCATGTGTGCACGATACCAAAATAAAGAAAGAAATCAAATCAAACTGGATTTCAAATGAAATACAGTTAGTGACAACTTTCAGCCTCAAACTGAGGGTGTTCACAGAAACAGTTTACAGAATCATCTTGTCTGAATCAACTCTCACTTTCAACATTACATTGTGGCAAAAATGAAAAAAAACTGGTCCACTTTTCAAAAGCTGCAAGCTGCTGTACACGATGAATGTAAAGAAAGTATGTAAGAGGTGGATGGGTCAAACAAAACTGGACTTTCACCCAGGAGACTGCTGTTTCTGTCCTGCATAAGACCAAATGTCAGTGTTGTTTTAATGTAATGTATTTCCTACAATTCATCTGATACTGAACACCCTATATTAAAGCTCCAGCTGTGCGCCTGATGGTCATTGACCCCTTTCACACTGCCTGTTCAAGGCAGGAATATTGCGCCATTATTCTACCTACAATCACAGAACGGGGGGACAGCATAGTCTCACCTCTAAGTTGGCAGTGATGGTAATAACGGCGCCGAATCAACGTCTGTGTAAAAGGTACAGCTGGCAAGACGTTAGGGGTAGGAGATTTAAAAATCAGCTAGCAACAGCTTACGACTTTCTGACCGAGGACGAACAGCAGCTGGAAATGTCTGCAAATTGAGAAAACAATGAGGTCCGGGAGCTCCTTACCCTCTGTGCAAAGGACGAGATCAGCCGGCATGTAACAAAAATAGTAAATGATTGTTATGCTATTGTAATTGTTTAGAAAGTGCTGCCAACAGGTATGTTATATGTCACACTAGAGACCAACTATGTAATGTCAAATGTCACGCCCATCAGCCTCTTTTGCTCCTGAGATGCCGGCATGCTGTCTAAAAATCTCACACTGGAGCGGGATGGTGCCACCGTTGTTTGGTTCTGTGTAAGAATGCAAAGGCTGCATACAGACGGGGCTTCGTAGCGGCTCTATAGTGTGATTTCTGTGTAAAAAGGGCTACTGTGTTATTTCAAATCAGGGTTCTAGAGTAAAAAAGAAAACAGGAAAGTAAACAATTCATGGATTCTACTGTCTGTATGTGTGCTTGTGTCTGCCTAATTTAGGCTCCCTCCGGGAACACATTTCACACTAACGACCAGTTAATTGGGGATGGCTTATGCAATGGGAACAAAAGCTGCGTCCCCATTCGGGAAAAAGCTGATTTTTGGGTCAGTAGTTAAAGGTTAGCGTTCGGTTAAAGTTGGGGTTAGTCCAAGGTCAGGTTTAGAGTTAGGCAAGTAGTGGTTAGGGTTAACATTGGGTTAATCCCCCCTGAAATGAATGCAAGTCTATGTAATGTCCCCAAAAGTAACATAAGTATATGTGTGTGTATGTTTGTTTATGTCCTTGTACATGCTGCACAGTGAGGAACCAAAAATGTATTTTAGCAACATAGTAAGGACATTTTTGCAAAGTGAGGACATTTTGGCCGATCCTCACTTTCCCAAAGGTCTTGTTGAGGGTTAAGACTTGGTTGTAGGGTTCAGGTTAGAATTAGGGTTAAGTTTGCCTCAGGATGCCTCCCTGGCGCCTCCCGCTGGAGGTGTTTCAGGCACGTCCCACTGGTAGGAGGCCCTGGGGCAGACCCCGAACACACTGGAAGTACTACATATCCTATCTGGCCCGGGAACACCTTGGGGTCCCCCAGGAGGAGCTGTAAAGTGTTGCTGGGGAGAGGGTCGTCTGGAGTGCTTTGCTTGGCCTGCTGCCCCTGCGACCTGGACCTGGATAATGGATAAATGTATGTATGTATGGATGGATAGTTAGGGTTAGGCATTTAGTTGTGATGGTTAGGGTAAGGATAAGGGGCTAGAGAATGCATTATGTCAATAAGGGTTCTCACAAAGATATAGGTACAAGAATGTGTGTGTGTGTGATGTCACCTTTAACAAGAGAGGATTATCCAGTAGTCACCTAAAAACTAAATTAAAATTAAGACTAGAGGTTGAGTGAAATGTTCCTGTCTTCACTTAAAGACACAGCGCCGTCAGAATCGTCACAGCTAAGGGGAGGCTGCAGAATATTAATTTCAGCAGTGTGTAGCCTACAGTACACAGGCTCATCGTGTATATAAACCTAGTGAGCCAATCTAAAGGGATTATGCAAATGGCTGGGAGGAGACAGGATAAGAGCAGCTTTAGTGCCACTCAGCAGAGAGGGGTTTCTCATGTTTTTGTACTCTTGTTGCACAGGTTTGCACTGCTGCTGTTGCCTGCTACAGTCAACAGATGGTGCTGTGGTACTTCAGTTGCCACACGCACACACACACATGCACACGTTGCTGGCATTTAAAACCAGTAGACGTGAACGGTGAGCTGGAGCACCATCAGAAGATCGAATTTACAGACAAAAGCACGCTTACATCTAAAAGCAGTGTGTTTATGCAACTGAGACATTGGATTACATAACTAAGACGTCCCCCATGCCTGCATTTTTGCTGTCATGTCAAGACGGGAGCATCGCTTGTATGGGGGTGTGCGTGAGAGAGTGAGGGGAGAATGCGTGCGAGGGGTTACGTGCTAAGCTTTAAAAAGTACAATTTGGATCTCTCCTCTTTCTCTCCCCTCTCATTTTTCTCTTCCTGTGTCTTTAGACAGACAAGTTTGATATTATGGCTGTATACCCCAGCTCTCCATTTTTCCCACTTTCTATGATATCCATTTTAAGCCTGCCTCCTTCTCTTTTACTCTGCTGTCTCAAGCTTCCTGTTTCTCTGTGTTTTTTTTGCCCATTTTCTTCGTTCCTACCATCTCCTGTTTTTCAGAGAATACTCACTACTTCTCAGGACAGTCTTTTGTAGACTCTATTCCAATGCTCCCATCTCCTTCTCAGCTAAAATAAATGTCTAACACTGTCTGGTATACACACACACACACACCCACCCACACCATGCGATCAGGAAAATGCATGGTTACAGTGCACGTTTACACACACAGACGCAACCACTCACACACACACACACACACACACACACACACAAGGGTCTGGTTTCTCTATTAATTTCCGCCTAGTTCCATTTAATTTCCAGAGAATGAGGATAATGTAATATCCAGCAATATCTGATAATCAAGTCACCAAGTCGAGTGTTTTGATAAAGGTGTTTTCCCCTCATCTCGTCTAATCTCACACCCTCGGTTTACCACGCTTGAATATGTTGTTGCTAACTGACGTTCCCCCTAACGTGCCATTTCAAAAGTGATATGACATTTCAACTCACATTATACGACACATTTTAAAAAACTGCACATAATCAGAAGGACGTGTGCTGAATAGCTGCGTTGCTGGGTTAGTTTGTGTCCTTCAAGAAGAAAAGTCGATTCATTCCTCATGCCAAGCCATTAATAATGGATTGTAAATGTCACAAAGTCATGGGAAACAGATCTGAATGACATACATATGAGAATAAAGCAGCCTGCCTTGGATACCGTTCATACACCTGCCCCTGACAGTGAGGAAAACTCAGCATGGAGGCAACTTACAACAGAGAAGACTCCAGTGTACAGTAATACATGTGGAATACTGCATGAAACATGGCTGAATTAAAGAAAGACTCCACCTGCGCACATACCAGTGTTTCCCTTGCACATGATTTATTTTGGCAGCACACAAAGAGTCTCAGGAGTCTCTCTCTGTCACTATGCAGGTGTCACAGGTGCTCCGTGATAAAGGCACTCTGCCGTAGGGCTGATATGCAAACACATTGCAATTCAGAGGCAAGAGTAAGTGAAGGAGCACTACACATTTCACGGGGCTCCCTAAAAACTTGGTATTTTGCATGGGAGCGGTGCCTTCAGTCCTGCGTCACACAAAGTGTATTATGCCTGATGCACGTTCTCATTGGCTCGCAACTTTTTGGATAAGCTAGCAAAACCGTAACCTAAACAATTGTTTATTTACCTAATCTTTGCCTTTACACTAAGATTAAACCAACAGGAGACCTCACGCCTTTAAACAGAGTAGTCTGCCTCTCTCCAGAAAATATCGACTTGTATTAATTTTCAATGTGTACATATACCAGACTTGTGTTTTCATGTATAAATATGTACATCTCACTCATGTCCTGTATAGTGTTTTTCAGAAGTTTTTTTTAAATCTTCCTCAGACTTTCACTTATATTCCGCAAGACACTCTAAGGACCTTTATCTTCCATATTGTCTGACTTCTCTCAAAGATGTTGAGGTTCTCTTTGGGAGTGACGAGGATGGGTAGGATCAGGAATGAGTACATCAGAGGGACAGCTCATGTTAGATGTTTTGGGGATAAAGTCAGAGAGGCCAGACTGAGATGGTTTGGACATGTTCAGAGGAGGGATAGTGAATATATCGATAGAAGGATGCTGAGGTTGGAACTGCTAGGCAAGAGGCCTAGAGGAAGACCAAAGAGATTTATGGGTAACACTTTACTTGAAGGTATCTACATAAGAGTGACATGACACTGTCATAACTATGACATGACACGATCATGAACCTGTCATGAACATTATGTACATGTCATAAACGTATATGACTGCTGTCATTAAGTGTCATTCGGTTTTTGTAATGACAAGTTGACATTGTTTGGGTTGTCTTGATTATGACAACTTCACATTAACCAGGATGATATTACCAGAAGTTGTCTTTGTCATGACAAGCTGACATTAAATTTGTTTGGGATGTCCTTATTATGACAACTTGACATTAACCATTTACCAGAAGATGTCTTTATGTTAATGTCAAGTTGTCATAATAAGGACATCCCAAACAAATTTAATGTCAACTTGTCATGGCAAAGACAACTTCTGGTAATGTCACTTTGATTAATGTCAAGTTGTCATAATCAAGACAACCCAAACAATGTCAACACTGTCAACTCAATTTATGGATGTAGTGAAAGTCATGAAGTCAGTTGGTGTGAGAGAAGAGGATGCAGAGGATAGGGTAAGATGGAGGCAGATGATTCGCTGTGGCGACCCCTCAAGGGAACAGCCGAAAGAAAAAGAAGATTGTAGGACGTCTCTTAACCAACTATCATTGACAAACAGAGGACCATCTCATTGGAACAACCGTCTTCCATCTCTAAAGTCATCATCTACATTATTGTTATCATAATTTGCAAAGACTCTTTTCACTTCAATGATTCATCTTTTTTTTTTTTTTTTTTCCTTTAACAATTTTGTATTACTTCTTAGTCTGGAACTCTTGTTCAGTTATGCAGGAAGACGGTTCCTGGTTTATAAACAGGGTGGAGGAGCCCTTCTGTGTGGAGTTTGCATGTTCTCCCCGTGTCAACGTGGGTTTTCTCTGAGTACTCCGGCTTCCTCCCACAGTCCAAAGACAGGCAGGTTAATTGGTGACTCTAGATTGGCCGTAGGTGTGAATGTGAGTGTGAATGGTTGTCCGTCTCTGTGTGTCAGCCCTGTGATAGTCTGGCGCCCAATGTCAGCTGGGATAGACTCAAACCTGGAGCCACATGGCCTTCACCTGACTGCTAATGAATTCTCAAACTGACCACATTATACTGGAAAAATGTACCACTAAATAGTGCTAAATTATATTGACATTTAGATGGACTAAATTATGTCCAAAAATAAAAATCGACTCAGATCGGAGGTCTGTATTCTGATATCAATGCAGTAACTTGCATCAACAGATGCTCAGACTATCAATTTCTATGTACGTGTGTAAGTCAGCATGAATACTATATTCTGTATGCCTTCATGCTTGTATATTACACAGACTGATTTGCCTCATTGTCTAAGCTTTAGAAATAAAAGTAGCCCATACTATGCCACTCAATCCCTCTTCTCATTTACATCAAATCAAAGAAATTCAGGATTTTCGTCTGCAGTCAAACCAGGATGCACACAGGCTGTTATATAAAGTACAGACATGCACTCAGAGCACGAGACAGTAATGGAGCTCACCAAAGCATGCACTGCTGCATCCTGCAAAACCACACCCATCTGAGTGACACACCGAGTTTTTAGGGAACCCCTATGACTTACAAGGCAATGACAGTGGAAGGAAACAACAGCAGATAGAGAAAGTGAGGTCAGGTAACCAAGAAACAGCCAGAGCTTTCTTTTATTTATTTCTGTCTGGCACCCTCCAACTATAGTGTAACAGTTATACTACCCTTTACCATACCTTAACAACACTGTGGTTGCCAGGCCAGGTTGTATCAATAATACAAAAAGACATTGTCGACATTCTTCGTTCTGTTATCATGGCTGTTTCACTTTTCTGCATTCCTCTGCAGAGTCTCTGACTCTTACATTCTTTTTTTTTTCTTTTTAAAATGCAATGGCATCGCCACTAACATGTGAACAATCCACTGTTTTGTCATAGCAAAGTGAAAAGCAGGCATTACTGACAGTATTGAACTAGAGCTATAAACAGCAGAGGAGAAAATATAACCAATAAAATGCTTTTTTCCAACACTACAGATAATATTAAGTCAACAAAATCAGACATTAAAAATGGCCTTTTTTATTTACATTGGATCACAAGACTACTGGTTTGGGAAAGGGACTGTATGCTACCCATAGATGTATAATAATAAGTAGATACCTGACGCCAAAATGGCACCCATTCAGTTCAATGAAAATGCTCATCTGGCCCATTCACAAAAAAGTTTATAGCTTCCGGGTTTAACTTTGCAGTATGTGACCCACTGAATATGCACAATCATGTTTCCAGCTCGGGTAATACACTTTACATTGTGATGACATCACAGATTTACTAATATAAAACCTCCATGAATCAAAATGTAAAAAAAAGAATCATAATTGACCTTGTTTATGGTTAGCAGTGTCCTGTCAACAGTTTTACAGACGTCCCTTTTAGAATTGGTCTATGGAGAAAATGGTCCTGGCGCGACAGGGAATTTTTTCGCTTTAAAACCACGAGTGACCGACCACTGGTAAAAATTGGAAGTAAGACAGAGAGCCAGTCCTGAGGGCCTGATGCGACTTTTCCAGCACCATCCTGCAGGCTAAGGTAGCGATTAGCAACATGGTGGATTTAGCAGCTAAAGAGCAAAATATTTCCTCCAGGAGTTTGCGGAGACCAAAACTAGTGAAAAACAGAGTGAATATTAGACCTACATCCATCAGCTGATCTCAAACAGTCCAATCAACAGATGGAGCAGCTGATTGATGGAAGTGAGTCAGCTGATAGATCACATGCTTCCTTTCTATGCAACCAATTTGTAAATCTCATTCAGGGCGCTCTATTTAAACTGCTCTGGCGTGCCTACTGTTGCTGCTTCCTCTGCAACCCGCCTCCACCCCAGCTCCTCCTCTTCATGCTGTGTCTAACTTATCAGTGTCATTTATGTTTGTCATTGATGCTGCTCTGTTCTGTTCCCGGGGGTCTTTACTGCTCTCCATGTAGGTGCATGGAAGGGCAGGGAGGTTTACTCTCTCTGCCTTAAAGCTTTCTACATAGGCGTGTGGAGGGGCAGAGAGGTGTGCTCTCTCCACCTTAGGCTTCCCATGTAGGCGCATGGAAGAGGCTTTCTACGTAGGCCTTGGAAAGGCAGAGAGGCCCCAGAACAGAGCCATACCAACAAATATAATACCGCAAATGGGAATTAAGTTTTCTTTGACTGACGTGGTCCTGACTGAACTCGGATTTAGAAGGGCCACGCTACATTTTTTTGTACTCTACGCCAACCTCCATGCATCCAACAAACTGTAAAGAGCAGTTACACAAACATTGTCGATGCATGTGAGCTTGCCACATCTGGCCTCCAACAGTGCTTTCTTCAAATTTTTTATTTTTAACTGTAGTCCTTCCTATGAATGCAGTTAGTTTTTCATCTGGAGCATCTGCTTTGGAAACTTTCTTGGATGCCTCTTATGGTTTTCTGCCACAGCTTCTCCCATACTCCTCGCTGCTGAATCGTTATGGTCCCAGATTTCTCTGCATTGCTTTTGTTCTGTGTCTCTCTCTGCTACTATCTCTGTCTCTGCAAGCCGAAACACAAATGCCTGATTATCTTTTTGTACATAAGTGGAGTCTCAGAACCACTCAGACAAACTTCAAACACATTTAGAGAACAATTTAGCTTAAATTGCAATATCCAGCAAGTCTGGTCTTCCTTCATTTATTTCATCACACTCCAGTCTTAAAGTAATGATCTTTGACACAATCATGAAGTAAATGTCTGCTGTTCTTCATAACACAACCAGGATTAGACATTCTCAGCTCATGAGTAGAACAAAGATTATTAAATATGAATAAATTAACATCCAAAATTGGCCTTTTCCTTTATATTGAAACTTACACAGATGATACTTTTTTTATTCTCATGGCATTCTGCTAAGAAATGCACACAACAGACACAAGATGCAGTCATGCCTCAGATACATACACAAACAAGAGAAGCCTTAAAACAACACAGAAACAGATATACTTTACACAGGTAGAGAACTGACTCCGCACCCCCGTACACACACACTCACACACTACAAGGAGCAGCTTCATGTAATTACAAGGGGAAGCACGTTGCACTGGAACATGGATTGTGACATGTGGAGCAAAACTGGAGTCTTTCATGAAGTGCTGGAGCTCAGTGAGCATGATGATGTGAGATCCAAACCCTCAGGGGAATACATGTGTCCCATGCTATACACAGAACGCAGGATGAACAGACAGCTGTTGTGTGTATAATTGTGTGTGTGTGGCTGAGATGTGGGTGTAGAAGTGTATGTGTTTACGGTGTTGTTCTATGAGCACATGCGGGCAGGTGTTTTGCAAATATGTGACTTTTTTTATGACAGTAAATAATAGACGTAAGTATTTGAATGTTAACAGACGCTGAATCCATCCGCCCATCCCCTTTCATCCACTTATCCGAAGCTAGGTCACGGGCAGCAGGCCAAGCAAAGCACCCCAGACGTCCCTCTCCCCAGCAACTCTTTCCAGCTCCTCCTGGGGGACCCCAAGGTGTTCCCAGGCCAGATGAGATATGTAATTCCTCCAGCAGGTTCGCGGTCTGCCCTGGGGCCATCCTGATCAGATGCCCGAACCACCTCAACTGACCACTTTCAACCCGAAGGAGCAGCAGCTATACTCCAAGCTCCCTCTGGATGTCCAAGCTCCTTACGCTGGAATTTCACTGGATGCGTGTCCATTGCGGAACGGCAGCGCTGGTTATCCGCTGCGTGTTCTGCTGTCCGTCAACACCCACTGGCTGCGTTTGCTGTGCGGAGCGGTGCAGCTCCGCCGGAAGACATCTCGTGCACCTCCATGATATCTCCTCGTCCATGGTGTCAACGGGGTGAAATGACGTCTGAAAACCTATCCCGCACGATCTGCTCTGTGCTGAATTGCTGCGTTTTGGTCCGGCGTCCGGCAAAAATAGAAGTCCTGTGTATCTGTTGCGGAGGGCTCCGGAGCACCGCAGCTGAGACAGAGCCGGAACGCAGCCGGTGGAAGCACACACATTGGCTAGAATTGAAACGTATCAGCTCCACTGCCGTTCCAGAGCGCAGACGCAACCAACACGCATCTGTTGGAATTTGGGGGTTACCCTATCTCTAAGGCTGAGCCCAGCCACCCCACAGAGGAAACTCACTTCGGCCGCTTGTATCCACAACCTCATTCTTTCGGTCATTACTCATAGCTCATGACCATAGGTGAGGGTTGGGACATAGATGTATTGAAAGCTTCGCCTTCCAGCTCAGCTTCACCACGACGGTCCAGCACAGCGCCTACATCACTGCAGACGCCACACCAAACCACCGATCCATCTCACGCTCCATTCTACCCTCACTCATGAACAAGATCACAAGATACTTAAACTACCTCACCCTGGGCAGTAATTCTCTCCCAACCCAGAGTGGGAAATCCACCATTTTCTGGCAGAGAACCATGGCCTCAGACTAGGAGGTGCTGAATCTAATCCTGACTGCTTCACACTCGGCTGCAAACTAAATTAAAACCATGAAATGTATTGATTAACAATTTCTAAAGCTCAATTTGAAAATATGTTTTTCAATATTCAAAAATTCGGATCCAAAAATGTAAGTTTCACAATTAAAAAGAAAAAACAAGCAAACATTAAGGTTGCACATATTTGATTGGTTGAATTCAGATAAAATTTTCAACTTGAAACTTTAGATTGGAATTGATTTAACAAATTTGAGCAACCTGAATCTATCATTCTGAAATTCTGAAGCTTAAATTGTTGGATTTCAATTTCAATTTAGTTTTTGAACTTGCAAATTCAGAATTTTAATATTTCAATTTCGAAGTGGTGAATTCAGAACAAATAATTTCAAATAAATGGTTTTCAAATTAACATATATTTCAATGCTATTATTTCAGTTGTGTTTAAAATTCAATATTACCTATTTAATGGCCGTTAAAATTCAAATACTTGTGTCTCTCATTTGCTTCCATACTTTTTCCATGTGTGAATCTGTGTCCCTGCATAAAGAAACTAACTGCCACTTGTGTGGTTGAGTCTTACCTGAGCTGCCTTTGTTGCAGATGTGTGTGTTGTATTTACATGTGTTGAGAGAAGTGGGAACGACGGGAAGCTAAATGATGGTGATGGATGAGCGAGGCATTTGTAACTCACTTTGAATTTGTTTTTCCCGGAAGACAAAGAGAAGAGCATTATGAAAAAGTTGTTTACTCAGTCAATCCCTTGTTGAATGAGTGAGTCAGCCTGTGTCTGATAGCCTTCAGCAAGCCAAGTATCACTAAGATGCAACGGCGTCCTCCAAATCTGAATTTGCTTTCATAATGCCACTTTTCATTACTGCTCAAGAACTATTAGCAGAAAGGAAAGCGATGACACAGTGGAAGTCCTTACAATTCACATTATTGCGACAAATGTAAATTAACTCAATTCTGGCTTGACTGTAGTGCAATCAACAGAGCTAAATGCTTGCTCTGAGGCAGAATGTAAATTATGCACAAATCTGGCTTCACACTGTTAATAATAGATTTAACCCCTACAATTCCTTTTGTTAAATAAAGCCAAGATACGACTAAGGTTCAGTGCACAGTAATTCAGTGTAAAAAGTGCTTCCCTTCCACAAAAATGGTGGGTTGTCTTCCTAATGTACCACTACTATTAATGGAACAGTACGTGTTTAAATACAAACAGTATTCTTATTTTAAATTACAGTGATTTTATGTTGCTGCCAAGCAGAATAAAACGCCAGCGTTTACTAGATGGAGATGATGTGGGATTGGAAGCCGTAGAGCATTTTCCATTTCTTGACTGATAGAGCAGTTTGCATATGTAAGGCACACTCAAGCACGGTTTTGACTTGTGTATATTCATGACAAAAGGAATGGAAAATCACTATTTTACATACCGCCACTTTGTCAAATCATAGTACAGTAAATCATGTTTTCATATTCTATGGCAGACGACATTAATCTTTCCAGCTCAGTCAGGAAATCCTGATATAGTGGAGAGTCTGTGTGTATGTGAAAATCCAGGTGGGCACTGCACCTATTGTGTTGTTACAGTACATGATGCCAAACAATGGCTGTTTTGTGTGGATTGAAAGGGTCAGGATAAATAATCAGCATCCCTATTAGCTGTGCTTACACTAAACCCTGCCGGCTACAAAAGCCAAGTTAACAATGAACTACTACAAATTGGGCCTGAGCCCAGTAGATAATCTGTATCCCTGTGTGGAGACTCTGCCTCAGTGGGTGTTTGTGGTCAGGTATAAACTCAGCAGTAGGTGGCGGCCTTGCAGAAACCCACCAGATTAGTAAAATAATTTAAACTCTAGAGTAATTTTTGAGCTCACTCCAACTCCTGCAAACACTCACCTGCACCAAATCATCAAGTCAGCAGGTGTTGGCTGAGATACAGTTTTAAGAGTTAAAGACCTTTCTAAGAACTCTCACCCAATGTGAAGGTTGTAGAGATGCTGTTAATTGAAGATTTACCCTGATGGTAGACTCACAAGTCAGTCTTTAGATGCAGAAGGCGGAGATCTCTGATTGTCTGGTGGCGAGACTACCCTGATGGTGAAGTTCTTGTTTTGTGGATTTTTCCAGCAGGTGACGCCTGGAAGATCTGTTGGTTGTGGATTTAACCCATTGGTGAAGTTCTAGAGACTGTTCGTTTTGGATTCACAAGGCTGGTGAAGTTTTGACAGTGTTCGTCATCTGTTTTTTGAACATTTACTAAGCGTCTTCTTCCTGATTTTTTTGCTATGATTGTTTGTGGTGGCTGTTGTATCAGTGGGGAGGAGCTTAAAGATTGAATGGGTAAAAGTTTGTGAGAGTGTAATGTTGTCTGACTTGTTCTTTGTAAGAGCTAGCAGCTACTAAGGATGAGGGCAGTCACTTATTATTCAGTATTTACTGTAATGACATGTTCAAATTGAAAATGAACAATCTATAAGCGCAACAGTCCATCCTCTTGCAGACTGAGCCCCCGCGGACTTCGGTTGCACAAATTGAGTTCACTGTCATCATGTAAAGTCTGCAAGGGCAGAGACCACAAGCCACCGACAGACAGCCCTCGAAACTGTTTTACTCGTTGCCATGGAAACGTTAGAGTGACGATTACAATCATTGTAACTGCTGTCATATTTTGCCTGCTCATTTGCATCTGCAGATAACAAGCTCTCATGTATAGGGTTGTTTTGTGAGTGGATAAAATACATTTCTGTACAACATATAGACTGCAGACTTTCACATACACACGATCGTAAATAAGGACCGAGCTATGACTAAATAAATCGGGTAGGCCTATTAGTTACATCAGATCTTCTTTTGTTGTTTTACGGCCACTTTTCTATCCAATATATTTGGCATTACACTGCACAGCCTATTGAGCAGGCTGGAATAATACAATGCATTCTGATTCCCTCTACAGCCTGTATTTCTACGTTTCCATATCATGATGTTATTGAATATTATTTCTGGCCTACACGATTCAAGTATTGTTTTAATAGGCTACAGTAACTGTTAAACATCCCGTCAGTATTGCAATGAATTGTGGGCAATTAAATCAATGAAATCTGCTGCAGTCTGCACCCCAAGTGGACTCTCTTAAAGTCTGCAGAAAGTCCGCTTTAGGCCCCTTGTGGACTGGAGTAATTGTGGATTTGGTCAGCCTTAAGCACCCCCAGACTTCCCAGGAATACACCCGCTAAGTCTGCAAGTGTGGTGAAGTCCGGACATTTGGATTCAACCTTACTATTAGCCAGCAGACAATTTGAAGTAGTTTGCCTTGTGATCCAGCAGAGGGCGCTCTGAAATTTCAGCTTCAAAATATTAGCTCAACCTGTTGCATGCCCTCAAGACCTATCAGTAAATAAAGCCAAAGCAAAGATGATACCACAGTTCTGAGTTATACACTGTGGGCCGTTTAATAGAATAGACAAACGCATTATAGAAATAAATTTTGATTTGGACTTGGATCTGGTGGGGCCTCCGATTTGTTCATGTTTTAATGGTTACAGTCATATCACTAGTTCCAGTAAAGGTGCGGACACACCAAACCGACATCAAAGAACTAGCGGCGACGAAAGCCAACTGTTCCGTCGTCTACTTCACCTCACGTCGCCCTGTGTCAGTTGCATTTGAACACACTACACGGACTACATCCGACGGCCAAGTGGCACGTACGTTCTGCGCCTGCGTGAGAGAGAGTGGAATGACAGAGTGGTACATCCTGACAACCAAGGGGTTTCCTGTCTGTGCAGCCGAGCACCACAGCACCTCCACGGACTATTACATACAGACGGTCCCGGTGTTTCCTCCGCAGGCTCTGCTTCACTCAGCTGCCCGATAAACCCGCTGCTTCTTCCCACTTTAACCTGAATAACAAACCAGGGCTCGGTGCTCCGGTTGGATCCAAACGGAGAGCCGGGGCTAGCTCATGACTAGCCACCGTAGCCATTTTTCTGCCATGGTTCGCGTCCTGTAGGCAATATTTTTGTGGGCGTGTTATACCAAAACCTGTTTCCCCCCCGGCAATATTTTTGCAAGTGCACCGTTGCTGTGGCAGAAATACAAGCGGCCGGGGCGTTTTTTTCTCCAATCTTACAGTGAGAGTCTGCCCAGCCAGACCTTTCTTTTCTTGAGAAAGGTCTGGTGAGCGAGACTATGCTGCGGCTAACGCTCCGCTAGCCGCTTCCAGCTAGCTCCGGTTTGTTATTCAGGTTAAAGTGGGAAGAAGCAGCGGGTCTGTGGGCAGCTGAGTGAAGTGGAGCCTGAGGAGGAAGCACCGGTTAGCTCTGGTTTCACTACAGGTAGATTCACTCGGCGAGGAAATAAAACCTAAACAACCAATCAGAGTGATCTCTCTCACCGACAAGCTCTGCTGCCGATTCAACATGCTCAATCGGCCGAAAAGCCGCCGCCGCCAAAGTGCCGACGGTGCGGGACACACCACAAAAACTAGGCCGACAGATGCTCACCGACGGCCCGACTTTGGTCGACGGCCAGACCGTCGGCTAGGTGTGTCAGGGCCTTAACTCAGTTCTGAGCCAGGTCTGTAATCCTGTTCCTGTTTCTTCACCCTAACATTTCAGAATGTACATTGTCCTCAATGCACTGAACACACTTTTAGTTTGACGTGTTTATATTTTCTTTGTGTGATGTATGTGTACTCTTAAAGCTCCTTCAGATTGAAAAAGAGAGAGGGAGTTCTGAGTTTAAATAGTTTTTGCCTGAGAGAGCTATTTGACATCAAAACATGTCTTCAGGCTGACTTATTTTCCTGCGTGCAGCGTGTTGTTCAGAATTCGGATATACTGCTTATTAAACAGAGATCCTGGCTGGTTGATTTTTCTACAAATTTAATGTTATTACATCGCAGGACAACATACCAAACATATTGTTGAGAGAATCAAATAAAACCTACCTCACTATCAATATTCAACATTCAAAAGTGACCTGATGCCACCTCAATGATTATTAGTGTACATGGAAACAAGGCTGTAAAGTATCTATGTTTCTTTTAATGGTTGTAATCAATAGCAAGGACACACTGGTGTAACATTCCTGTGGCATTGGAAGCTGCAAACATTTATACTTTTAACAAAGGAGCAACATACTGTAGTGAGCAATGGGGACAACTCTCGCTAATTGCTTCACACCAATGCCACAACTAGCACTTTCCCTGAACACCAGTTTAATGTTAATTGCAAATGAAAGAGGTGCACTGTGCATAGAGCTACAGTGTGTGTACTATAAAAGCAACGCAGTTAATTGTTCTCTTTCCTACTGTAGTGATATAAGTTCAGTAATTTCCCGAGAACTCTGCAGAGATGTGAAATTTTACTGGATTGTGTTCGCTGTTAACAATATTCAAGTAGACTTTACCCATGTTTTACTAGATGTAGTAATAACATGTAACATCCCATGTTTATATTACACTCTCGATTTCTCTCTCAAAAACACACACACACACACACACACATATTGTATATAGGTCACAGTGAGTCATTTGATTTGATTAGCAGATGGCTACTGACTGAGTATTAAAACTCCTTTATCCACTGCTTAAAGGTGTTTCCATTCATATTATACAACTGTGCGATCCAATCATCAGTCTTTACCTTATGGCAATGAATAAAGGTGTTTCATGGTCAGTCAGCAGCCTTCCATCTCCACATTCAAACAACTTCTCATAAAGGCAGTAAAATATGCAATTTCACAGCTGCAGTCTGAGCACTAGGATGAAGGCGGATACTGATAAGCGTAAATGCTGTTGGAACAGTCCAATCTCATTCCCAGGGCATCAAGTAACGCAACTTGGTAAGTGGCCATCCACGTGTGATTCCGATGCACAAGGCAGTCATTAGTGTCTGTCTAAGATGAACCAGCCTTTCAACAAATTCTTGATGTATGCTGACACATCCCCAAGGGTTGTGAGTGTCCATCAGATACACCCTTTTGCGGGCGTCCTCTGTAGCATCTTTTCACCTGTCTGTGCACTTTTTCTAACTATGTGGATGTGGATCAACACAGATGGATGGATTCCTCTATGAAACCATGCTGTATTGATACACTGCCCCCCACAATTTGGGGGAAATCTCACTTTTTTCGGAGCAGAAATCTGCATGGAGTATAAAAGATAGGGATATTTAATAATATCGGCACATGATCGGTATCGGCTGATATTGGCTTTATTGGCCAATACTGACATGTACTTCCATGTTTTGTCAGATTTATAAAGCCGTGCGTACGCCTGGTTTCATTTTATTAGGGCTGTAGTCAACCAAAGAAAATCTTGATCTTGATTCAAAACCAAAACACACATTAAACATGGCTTAATAGAGACAATTTCAAACACAAGTACGCAAACTGGCTTCACTATAAATCGCCGAACTGACAGACAAACACTTGTCTTCATCTGGACACATTTCCCCCACCAATACAACATGCTAACATTATTAACACAAGTCTATGGCATTTTATATTGTATAAATTAGTGTAGTGTCTAGCAATCTTTTCCTCTTCTCATATAAAACCAGGGACAACAGCAACATGTAACAAAGGTAACGTTACGTAATTTGGCTCCATTACAACTCACAACATTCACCGACAAAACAACTGTCTTTTACTAAACACGTTTTCCAAGCAAATATATCATGCTAACATTATTAGCGCCAGCCTATGGCATTTTACACTGATACATTAGCCTAGCGACGAGCGGAGATTTCCTCTGCTCATATGAAGCCAGGATAAATCACACACGCGACTTAAAATGCTATTTTAGTGGAGGCTTTATTGTCTTCACAACTTATTGTTTCTTATCTGTGGAATACAAGTAAATGCAAGCTTTGTTCCCACTGAGGGAAATGGTTTCAGCTTACAGAAACAGACAGGAGGTCTGCGTCACCGCGACGCTGAGCGTGAGGGTGGGCGAGTCCAACTTTCTGTCAACAACAGGGGTGTTTTGAAAGCACCCCCATTTTCACAGGTAACTTAGCCTGCCCAGCCCCCCCCCGCGCAGGAAAAAATGGATTAATCCTGGAAAGCTGTTGATGAAGCACTTTTCTCCTTATGAAAGTAACACGGCGATTATTCGACTAATGAGAATTTGGTCGGACGAAAGTATAGCGACCAAATAATCCACTAGTCGACCAGGAGACTACAGTCCTACATTTTATAAACCTTTATCATTGCAGTGCTGGGTGCACATGCACAGGCCTCACTTCCAAACCCACAGTTCTCCATAAATGAATGTAGAAATGCTCTTAAACATCTGTTTGCATATCAGTACTTGTGCCCCTCCACCATGCATTACACCTGTCAATGAGATGTCTGCGAGGTTCTCCAACCGTGCCAGAGCAGCTGTCACTATGCACAGCTGTGGTTATTTGTAGTGGCCGTACCACTAATTCATCCCATTTCTGCAAACCACCACTGCAGTAAAATCTCAAATATCATTATAATCAAATGTCAGAAGGATGATTAATGATTCATTTATAGCACCTATGTTAAAATGGATTTTATAAAGTGCCTTACAGGATGAAATGAATCATTAACAGGGAAATTAATGTAAATAAAAATATGATGAAATTCATCACTCATAATTTGAAATTAACTTTATGAATGCACCTTTGATTGACATGTTACAGAGCACTGTGGAGACTGCAAGAAAAATTACACAATCAGTGAAATTGGCAAATAACCTCAAAACAAGGTTACCGGTCTCTTAAATTATATCCAGTCTCCTCCTTATCAAATCACATATAGCTGTCTTAGCTAAAACTGCGTGTATGCCTGGTATGAAGTATACTTGAGGTGCACATTTTCACCACAGTGCCCCATTTATAAATACTAGAAGTGGGACTCACCAGAGCACTCACGATACGATATTATCACGATATTGCAATATGCTAAGTATTGCTATACAATACATTGCGATATATTGTGATTTATTACCTTTTTTCTCAACTCAAAATTATATACCCAAATGAAAACTTTGTCAACATCAGTTTACTTCCACAAGATACATTTTTCAGTCTGTTAATCTGACTTTAATCATTTTGCTGCAAGAAAAATGTGATGCAAAGCAGACAGACTGACCAACAGCATCTTAAAACCTGTCAGAAATGCTGCATACGGCTGACAAACTGAACTGTTAGCAGATTTAACACCCCCTGCAAGGCCAGATTAAGCTTGGGTGAAACGCTTCGCATGCAGGTATTCCGCTTTCTGAATAGCATCACTTGTCTGTTACAACGATAAAATTTCGTCTGCAATCCCCCCATTCTTGTGCTGCATTTTGGAGGAGGTCTGTGGTGTTTGCTTTGGTGTGGCTTTCATGTACAGTTCTAGTTTGGAGAACGTGAGACAGCAGCCGCCAGTTCTCTGTGAGATAATGTGCGGTAATAGTCTCATATGAATCCACAACACATTCTCACTCCGACCTCGTCACATGTTGGCATTTTGGTCATGGACTTTCCACGTCCACGTACCACGTGCAAGATATCCAGGGTGTGTTGGTTGTTGATGTTCTGGGACACTGTGTGAAGTTCCCTTCTTCAAGATACACTTCTGTTTTCACAGGGAACATTTACATAGAGTCTCTTTCACAATAAACGCACTACATTGGTACAACACTGCAAATTGCATTTTTTTCCCCAACAAAAGCACATGGTTGGGTTTGACCTTCGCCGTCTTAACTTTAGTCCTTGTCCCGCTGTGTTTCCCTATGGCGCTGCAAGTCAATGCCCAAGCGCCAGATTTCGACGACTTCAGAGTGAGACCATGCTCGAATCCACTGACCTTGAGGTCCATGCATTACAAGTCAATGCCACCCTTCCTGCTGTACTCAAAGATTCCTCAACTTTAGCTTCACTTCTCTGTAGAGCTTGGGTACGGCTATGTTGGTGGAAAAAATGTTGGTACAGAGTCAGATACGTGGGTTCCAGTGTATGCATCCAGCATGTAACAAAAGCTTCGTTTTCAACACTGCCGCACAGATCTTTGCACATGAAGTAGGTGATGGACTGTGTTATTTTCTTTGCTCTCTCAGAGTTGGATGGTAGCCTTGTGAAGCTAAGTGTGTCCAGTGTTGGTGGGTTAAGTGTTAGCTTGGCCGTCAACGGCTAAAGCTATCCCTGGATGGTGGTGTATGAGGTGAGCCCTCATATTCGTAGTATTCCTAGAGTATTTAATTCTCAGATGTGTCATATCCAAGTCCTTCTTTCATTATGTGTTAAAAAAAATCCCCAAAAAGTCCAGATGTTTGAAATTCCGACGGTGCGTTTCTGATTTCTTTCTGCAGTGCCTCCATCTTTATTTTTAGGTAACTTCCTACCAAATGCTGCAGACTGAGACCTCTGCTGACCTCACCAGGAAACAAAACATCAGCACCATCTAGTGGCGTGAGAGAGCAATTGATTTTAGTATTCTAGTAACAAAAGTTGTATTAAAATGTATATTTGCAAAAATGAATAATGTGTATAATAAAAGATCGATACTTGGCGTCTGTGTTTTGATACAATATCACCACGCAATATATCCCAATACTGTATCAATTTTTTCCCCATCCCTAATAACTATAAGTTTATGTGTGGGAAAAGGCGTTTGCATGGTTTTTGCGCGTACACATGCTAAGAAGCCGTAGTGAATTAAAATCAGTAATGCAGATAAATTAAAATGTAATGTGGTTCAGTTTGAAAAGTGGCCACTTGGACTTGTCTTGGAGGTCTTTTGACTTTCACAGTATTTCACTAATGTGCTCCACATTAAACAACAATTTAAAAACCGTAGATTCTTTTTTCCTCCAAATGATCCCATTACTGATAAAGACAAAAGAGGTGCACACAGAGTCTTTAAAGATATAAGAGCCACCAGGCAAACAGAGTCCCACACATCTCACGGGGTAATTGGGCTGTCAGAGTGCAACCGAGACTCCTTATGACCCATAATGGCCATGCTTACCAATACTTTGACCTTGTGCACCAGCAATGATGAAAGAGGCTAATTTCTACTGTGTGGGAGGCCACTGTGATGCATGGCATAATTTTTAGCCTGCTTGGAGATGCTCTCGGGACGTTCTGTGTATCGCTAAAGGTCAATTCAAAAAGGTCACACGCTGACGGAATACACAAACATCCAAAAATATCGAGTATGTGGGGGGGGGGTTATTGCTAGGGGCATGAAATAAAGAACATATCTGCATTTTCAAACATATGAAAATACCTGATGAACACCATAGTGGACGTACATTGTTTAGTGATTTGTTGAAACACACATAAAAGCAGCACATATATATCTGTAATGTACAATAGCTTTTGTTCCTCTCCCTGTTCTTTCAAAAGTGCACAAAAACAACCCACACATACAATTGCAAACTTCTTGCATTCAGACCATATGTTGTTGTTGATCTAATGACATCTGAGTTGTGTATGTAAAAGTCAAGCCCAACTTAATTTCATCGAGTCATCTTCATCTCCCCAAAGCTCTGTGTGACGTAACATGTTTTTCCCACTCCACACCAACTGCTCTCAGCCAAGAAACTTTCTGGACATGGATCAGAGTTTGAAGATGTTTGCGCGATTAAAGGGGTATTTGAGATAATGCGTGCATAATCTGTGGCATAATTAGACCATAATGGCGGGACTCCCCTGGGAGAGAGAGATGGAAAGATGCAGGTAGAGATCCAGGCAGAGATAGAGAGAAGGGGAACAGGGGAGAGAAGAAAGGAGACAAAAGGGAGGGTGACAGAAAAAGACGATAAGAGTCGTGGAGTCAATAGAGACATGAAGAGAGAGATAAATTAAGGAGAAGCCGCTGAAATTAAGGCGAGAGACGCACTGACAGGGCTAAACAAACACTGCTATTTGTATTTCATTCTGTTTTGTTGGTACACAATAGACGCATCCTCTCTGTTGTGTCGTGTTTCTGCACTGGGGCCATTTCTCTGGGCTACATCTTTTATAGCTTATATGAATGTGTGTATAAATGTATGCCTTCACATGTCTTAGCGCATGCATGTGCATGCACGTAAGCGTGTGTGAGATCCTCTTGGCTCCAGACACCAAACTGTGAATAGGAGTGGGATGAGAGCAGCTCTATTTTGAGGTCTGGAGCCATGTCCGTCTGTCAGTGTGGGGAGAGAGATAAACCATTATACAACAAACACACACACACGCACACAGAAAGAGGGGGGCTGAGTAGGTTTGAAAGCTTGTTTGCTAGTCTTCAGAAATATACATTTCATACGCTGCTTTTGTGGTATTGTTTCTGATTAACACTGATGGAGTTCCGAAGTTAGAAAACCAAACAGAATGGGAAGAGACAGATATTGAAAGGAAGCGAGGACTGTAGAGACAGAAGAAAATAGATGCAGCAGCAGACTGGAGCATATCGGCATGGCAGAACTGCTTTTATCTTCTCATAGATCGGTGTCCTTATATACGCAGGCTAATAGGTAACAAGAAATGCCAAAGAGATGTTTGAGTTAGTTTACAAACAATTTTTCCACTATCACCATGGATACAACGTAGGGCTGTCAGCGTTAACTCGTCAATCACGATGCAACAAGGTCCGATCATAACGCATTATTTGGTTTCTTGTAATCGTCTCTTCGTCACACCCTAGTCAAGCTGTGTAGTGTCTCTCTGCTTTTTGCTGCCACAGTGATGGAAAATAAGACACCACTGGGCTTTTTTAATGGGTCATTTCTCTTTAATATCTCAGAGACAGTTCAGTTGACAAGTCAAAAGTAAAATGCACCTGCAGAGAAAACACAGTTAGTGTCTCTCTGGGTCACCGCTGCTGTTGGTCAGTTGGTCAGAAAAGTACAGCAGCTATACCCTGGGCATCAGAGCGTGATGTAAGTCCGTGTTGTTTAGGCTGCTTTCAGACCTAGAGTTGTCTTGCTTTGGTCTGAATCAGGGACTATTGTTGTTCCGAAGTTGCATATTTGCTGAGAGTTGGTTCGTGTTCTCACGGCAGCATTTACAAGTGGACCAGATAAAATACCTTGCTCAAGAGAGCTGCTCTTGATTGGTCAGAATTTCCATGTGGGAAAAATCCAGGAAGTAAACAAAACGTTGAAGAAGAGTACACTTGCAAGATAAATGTGACACTTTCTAATGTCACAATGGAGGGACAACTACGCAGGTTGATTTTAGCGCTGCTCATTGTGGACTATATTGTTGTCATTGTTCATTTTAGTCAAACCATACAGTTTGAAAACGAGGCGCGGCTCCAACTAGAAAACAATGTTTTGATGCATTGGATGTGCTGAATGTGACCACCTCTTCCAAAAGGTCTCGGTCTGGTTGTTTTGATGCACACCAGAATGTGATTGCTGTGTTCACACCTGCCCAAACGAACTGCAATTAGGGGGCAAACGAATTTGAGTTCGATTGAACCGAACCAAACAGGGCAGGTGTGAAAGCACCCTTAGGTCTCAGGTGCAAGCCAGTGTAAGTGGGAGGATCATCGCTGTGATGTGATGTGTGTTTCTCTGTCTGAGCTCCTCCAGGAGTTTGGGTCTTGAAAGAGTTAAGTCTGCCGCTGCAAACTGACTGACTGGGTAGCAGTACTGTACCAGGTATAGATATTGGAAAACTGGACTGTGACTGAGCTGTGAAGGGTCACTGCGCAAACAAACTACAGACTCAGTGGGCTGAACTCTTGAGATTCTGGGATGATTTTTCACACACACACACACACACACACACACACACACAAAGATTGCGTTTGTTTGTTGATTGAATCCACCTTTTGAACTGAACTGAGCTGTGGTCTATTTGATTGTGCAGTGCTGGGTTTGGTGATGTATTTAATCATTTGCTGTGCGTGTTATTGTTTTGTGCCCTATGGTTTGACAGAGCTATTTTCTATCTATTTTATAGTTATTTGTCAGACATGACTCTGACTGGCACCCCACTTTATTTAAAAAGCATTAAACCTTTTAACAGATTTCCAATCAAGACACAGTGGTAAGAATTGATTTACCTTGATAGTGTGGGCTTCAAAGCTGTGTAAAAATGCAAAATAATACAGTTTTTAAATTGCAATTAAAAATGTGATTAATCATGATTTAAAAAGATTAAGCATTTGACAACCCAAATACAAAAATTACCATCATTACTTTGCATGTAGATACAGTTGTTTTTGTCATGAGAACTGTCACACTAAACACGAATATTAAACAGCAAAAAAAGTGACATTTCTTAAATTCGGAACAAGATCAATTTTTCTGAACTTTAGCGCCGCAAGTTAAGGCATCTATCAATCATGTGCAGAATGACGTTACATCACATCACAGCAATGGCGGAACCACAGAAATAGAACCAGAGCAGAATTGACATTTCCATTTCAATCAACGTAGCAGGATAGTCACTGTTATTATTTGAACCATTGTGTTAATGCTGTAGTGCACTGACCTCTGTTATTTTGTTAGTGCCTACGTCTGTCAGCACGCTACAACTGACCTGAGGCACATTGGAAACTTGCTGAGCTGAGGTTTTTTGGAGTAGTACATATTTAACTAAGATATTTGTTCTTTTAAAATATTACAATAATTATATTTTTCCTATTCTTCTATCACCATTGATTGGTTGTTTGTTAAAACATGATTTACTGTAACTGCCTCTGAAGAGTGAGGGCGATCCACTGCTTAGTGGACAGCTGAGGGGAGCACATCGCAGGAGTAAACAGCATGCAGATCAGCATGCTTTCACCTCTATGGTGATTGTTAGAACAGTGCACTCACTGAATAGACGACTAACAAGACTAACTTAGAAGGTTTTGGTGAGTTTTGTTTTGTTTCCATTTAAGTGTGATTGAAGTGTGTTTTACCATCAGTTAGCAAAGCAATCAAGCCAGCGTTAACCCCCAATTTCCACCAGATACGCGTTGGTTGCGTCTGCGCTTCAGAACGGCAGCGGAGCCGATAGGATTCAATTCTAGTCAATGTGTGTGTTTCCACCGGCTGTGGCTGTGCTGCGTTCCGGCTCCGTCACAGCTGCGGCGCTCCGGAGCCCTCCGCAACAGACACGCAGGACTTCTATTTTTGCCGGACGCCGGAGCACAATGCAGCAATTCAGCACAGAGCAGATTGTGTGGGGCAGGAAGTCGTGCACAGAAACAAAATAAAACATCCGGTTAATTTTCAAAATAAAATACACAGTGTTCACGGCGGATCATATTTCCCTGCACTACACCTTGAAAACTACATAATGGGCAGAGGCAGGCCTGAAGTCAACAGGTCAGAGGTTTTCAGACGTCATTACATCCTGTTGACACCATACACGAGGAGATATTAATCATGGAGGTGCAACGAGATGTCTTCCGGCGGAGCTGCACCGCTCCGCACAGCAAACGCAGCCGGTGGGTGTTGACGGACGGCGGAGCACGCAGCGGATAACCAGCGCTGCCGTTCCGCAACGGACACGCATCCAGTGGAATTCCGGCATTACGGCGGATTTATACTTGTGCATCAGCTCAATGCACATGACCTACGCCACTGTGAGCATTTGTACTTGTACGGTGGTGTGTCTGTGTCACTCTGCAGTTACACCTCCAAAACACTAGTCGGCGGTGGGGTTTCTGTAAAGTGCTATAAAGTTTGGTTGATTCAAAACACACGTTAAACACACATTAAACATGGCTTAATAGCGACTATTTCAAACACAAGTACACAAATCAGCTTCACTATAACTCGCAGCATTCACAGACAAACACTTGTCTTTATCTGGACACATTTTCCCCACAAATGCAACATGCTAATGTTATTAGCAAAAGCCTATGGCATTTTACATTGTATAAATTAGCCTAGTGGCTAGTGGACTTTTCCTCGACTCATATGAAGCCAGGGACAACAGCAACATTTAACAAAGTTAACGTTACAAAACTCAGCTCCATTACAACTCACAAAGTTCACCGACAAAACAACTGTCTTATGCTAAACATGTTTTCCAAACAAATATAACATGCTAACGCTATTAGCACAAGCCTATGGCATTTTATATTGAATAAATTAGCCTCGCGACTAGTAGAGTTTTCCTCTAATCATATGAAGCCAGGATAAATCACACAAAAGACAATAAATGCTATTTTGTGAAGGTTTTATTGTCTTCACGATTTATTGTTTCTTATCTGTGAAATTAAAGTGAATAAAAGCTTCGTTTCCACTGAGGAAAATGGTTTCAGCTTACAATAACAGAGAGGAGGTCTCCGTCCCTGTGACATGTAGTTACATTTTTGGGGAGGTGCACATCAGGCTATGGTGTAGGCTCTACGTCGACTCAGAAGTATAAATTTCACTTTATTTCGGTGAAAGAGAGAAACTTGGATCGGTGCACAAATGTATTTTTCTGTTTTATCTGAAAAAAAGACAAATAGACCAAAACAGAGTTCTCAAACCAGTGAGTGTGATGAACTACATGGCCCCACTGATGTGTGTCATCACCATAACAGCCAACAACAATTGTCATTTTCTTGTGAACCACTTAAATAACCCTCAGCAAACAGTTCAGTGTCGTTTCTGTCCGTTCTATTTCTATGGACGGACTTGCTGCAGCTGTCACAAATATGCATTTTCATGGAGTTTCTTCAACATGCCCTCGGTGTGTGAAGATCCAAATTCTGAATAGATACAAAAATTCACCGAAGAGGTATAATGACCATGAATACAAAGCAACCATCTTCATCCATTTTTTTAAATATAACACAGCACGTTCTGTCCTCTTTCAAGCTTAGTTTTTTAAACCCAAACCCAGTGTAGTCAAATCTCTATCTCTCAATCTGCATCCACCCCAACTCATTTAAAAGTCATGTTCAATTTCACACATCCCACCCTTTTACCAAGCGAATATGAACCTAATATATTTTTATCTGATATTTTATCTCGTAGATATACTGGCCTCAAAAATCCAGGAATGGTTGGGTTCTAATAAATACTCTTGCTATTAAAGTTTGAAAGTTAGAAAATGAAATAAGAAGAAGAAGAAACGGCAGGGTCAGAGAACTGGAGAGGTGACTAAAAACTGAGATATAGGGGAAGTAAGTCAATTTGACACAAGGGAGAGTTCAGTACGTGAACGTGAATAAACAAATATATATGCTCAAAATTTTACCGCATCTTAACACCCTCTAAAAGAGCTCCACAGGGCTACATACAGTAGCGTCTTTGCACTTCCTCATGTGGAACAGTAGATGCAAACAGTAAAGTAAAATTAAAGTCTGTGAGAAAAGGTGAGTGGGAGGGAGAGGAGGCGGGAGGAACCAGACTGAAGAGAATGTACAAAGCATACGAGTTTGAGAGATTGAGTTCTTCTCTACTACTTCGGTATGATGTTATTACACCTGCTGTCTCTCACACACACACACACACGCACTGTCACATCTAAGCCTGCATTGTTGCGATCCGGTAAGACAGAATAAATTACTCTGTCTTACCGCATTTCATGCATGACTGCATATGCACACACACACAAACAAATGCACATGCACATGCACACGCTCACCACTACCACTACCAGCGCATAGAGGAGCAGGCACAATGAATACAATCGCTGTAAGAAAATACAGTACATATATATATGCTACCACACACAGACAGATACCAGGGAGTAAGAACTATGTGCTCAGAGGGAATCCAGGTTCAGCACAGACAGACCTGCATGATGGCAAAATGACTGAATAGTTGGTTTTCATTCGAATAAAAACGCCTCCATTATGCACAGCCAAGGCCGCTTTCACCGTCCATCACTCTGTAACAGCACCGCAAAGTTGCAAAGTAATTTTGTATTCTTTCTCCTCGACAAATACGCTCTTTCAAACCGTCCCTGTCTACCGCTTTCAAGGATGTGCAATTGAAAAAAAATAAAATAAAATCTCACTTTATTTGAGGGCGCACTTATCTTTGGCTTTTGTTAAGTGACCCCGGAGAGTACATCATTTCTGCAGAGGGAGCGTGCTCAATGGCTCCATAACGGCTTGAGAATCAAAGCACAGAGGCAGAGTCACAACAGTTTTAGAATTGCACAAGAAGAAGAGACTCAAGAGGATTCATTTCTTTGCTTACAATGAACAATCAGGGCATGTGCCAGTGAGATTAGGGGATAGATAAACGACGGCCTTTAGTAATTGAATGAAAAGATTAATTTACATGTGAAAGAGCAAAAGACTTCACATCGACGCTGTGACTGTAACTACCCCAGGAGGGTAGGTGTAGCGGAAAGCCTCCCAGCATGCACCAGGGCAACGGCATCCAGTATTTATTATTTTTTTAATTGTGTTAGACATTTTGTTCTAAACTGTTCCCACAGATCATCTGTTGTTATTCAGTCAGTATTAGGAGCAAATATGATGAGACCCTGAGTGTATAAGTGTGTAGGTTTTGTGACTCACATTCAGATGTGAATTCAAAGATGATGGTCTGTTGATGCTCTACAGTGTAGGTTCTTCTTTGACGAAGAGCCTACACTGTACCCTGCGCTATAGTCTGACATGCACCTCCCCAGAAATGTAACTACACGTTGCAGCGAGGCAGACCTCCTGTCTATTTTTTTAACTGAAACCATTTCCCTCAGTGGAAACGAAGCTTTTAATTTCACAGAAAACGATCAATAAATTGTGAAGACAATAGAGCCTCCACTAAAAATAGCATTTTAAGTCTTGTGTGTGATTTATCCTGGCGTCATATGAGCAGAGAAAATCTCTGCTCATCGCAAGGCTAATTTATACAGTGTAAAATGCCATTGGCTTATGGTAATAACGTTAGCATGTTGTATTTGTTTAGAAAACGTGTTTATGGAGCCGAATTATGTAATGTTACCTTTGTTAAACATTGCTGTTGTCCCTGGCTTTAATATGAGTCAAGGAAAAGTCTGCTAGCCACTAGGCTAATTTATACAATGTAAAATGCCAGAGGCTTGTGCTAATAATGTTAGCATGTTGCATTTGTGGGGAAAATGTGTCCAGATAAAGACAAGTGTTTGTCTTTGAATGCTGCGAGTTATAGTGAAGCTGATTTGTGTACTTGTGTTTGAAACTGTCTAAGCCATGTTTAATGTGTGTTTTGAATCAGCTAAACTTTACAGCACTTCACAGAAACCCCGCCGCTGACTAATGTTTTGGAGGTGTAACTGCAGAGTGACACAGACACACCACTGCACAAGTATAAATGCTCACAACAGCGTAGGCCACTTGCATAGGCTACGGTGTAGGCTCTGCCTAAAGCTGACACACAAGTATAAATCCCATTTAAGCCAAGGAGGGTGGCTGGCATTAATGTTTAAATCTCGACGCAGAGCCTACGCCACCGGTATGGCGTCGATTCAATGCAGAAGTATCAATTCTGGAGGATAGGATTTTTTGATTTGGGGGGCAAACTGTCCCTTTTTAAAAGATTCATCTTGTTGGTCGTTTTTAATCAACTAATTTATGATTGACCAATTGTTTCATTTTATTGTTAAAATAGAGAGATTGCTGTGTTATTCTTGGTCAAAATTAATTCATTAATGTATTCACCACAATCTGATGAAAATGTTATAAAGTTCATCCCTGATTACCTTACAATAAAAGCTGTATTACATAAGAATACTTTACATTTTTATTGTGTTGCTCAGCTATTCAAACACTCCTCAAGAACTATATTGTATGTCAGAGCATACACGTTAAATGATTAGAAAAGCAATAAGCAGCTTCGGCCTACTTTACACCTCTTAGCCGTTCTTAAATCACTGTAAAGCACTGTGTGCGCCGGCGGCTAATTGTTTAAATACCATATAGGAGCAGTGCTTGGAGAGACATCATCAGTGGAGTAGAGCACAGTAATAGAGGTGGTGTAATCCAGATGGGCACTTCCCATCCTAGATTTTCAGTTGAATTCAGCTCATGATGATTTGTGAGGCCGAAGCCTACGCAAGGCCAAACTGTTGATAGCTGTATACTCACTCTCTGCTGCTGTGAGGGACCTCAGCAGTTATTGTGCCAAGTGCGCTGACCTTGGAAGACGTGGAAGAGTGGGGGGAAAAAAAAGAAGATTAATTTTTTCTTCACACATGCAGCTCTTATACGAGGGTGTACTGTAGGTGTGGAGCTGCTCCGCAATTTGAAACTTATGACTACCCCATAGAGGAGAGTGTGACTGCGTGGATTATGAGAATCTGTGCTCCCAAAACTTTATTATGAACACTAAATTCTTTATCTGGGGAGCATAAAACTAGCGTTGTATGCAGTGTCCAATATTTCCTCGGTGACAGATTCATCATTCATTTTGATCAAACGATCCGACTGAATAAAAAATTCACGTTTGCTTGTGCTCATCCACACAAATTCAAAATATAATGTCAATGTATCATACCAAATGATGAAAAAATGTAAATTTCTAAATAGTTTTAGGCCCAAATAATATGTAAATTAAGACTGTCACCATCAATAACAATCCATAATGATTTAGAGCTGAGCTGAATTAATTCAAATGTCAGCAAACATTTTTGTTTCAAACATTTTTAAACTAAATACTTTTGTGTAGATGTGAGACAATTAGTCAATTAACTAGTCGAAATAATGAGGAACTATGATTGCGTCTCTAGGGACGGCAGTATCGGTCAGTCATCTCAACGACAGGTCAGTCAGGGGAGACTTGTTCTGAGAGAAAAGAATATTTATTTACATGTGCACATAAGTATGAGAAATGTGAAAAGTCTTTGGTGATTAGATCCCATCATCATGTCACATATTCCAGGAGGGTGGTAAAGATGTAGTAGATTAGGGATCCCCCCTATGGAGTCTAGACGCTGGTGGTGGGGATGAGATGAGATGAAGAGGGAGCTGAGGATGTGGATGTGAAGAGGAGTGGGCTTTTGATGAGCTTGTCCTGGGCTCTGGATAATGTGACTGGAGGTGAATGGGGTGGAGGAGGGTGAATTGTGGATGGATATAGCATAAAGAAAATCCTCCTGATTGAACTCATTTGGATGGATTGTGTTTTTATTAAGAGAAATGTGATGTTTGTCTGTATTTTACAGTACATTACTGTAAACTGAATATTGTTAGTGTTAGTCATACACAACAAGATATTTCACCTCGGGCTCTTGGAATTTATAATGGATGTGTTTCCCCTTTTGACATTTTATTTTGCAAAACATGCTAAATCAATTCATTGCAAAACAACTTTTGGTTGTAGCCCTACTTTTGGTTTTGGGAGTTGTGGCAAGACAGTGTACACAATTTGAAGATGGGACCTGGGGCTCTTGGAACTTATGGGTGCTCTTCCAGAGGTGTGGACTCGAATCACAGCAAGTCAGACTCAAGTCACAAATTTCATGACTTTAGACTGGACCTGACAAAATAAAAAAAAGGACTTGCAATTCAACTAGGAATTTAACACAAATGACTCGTGACTTCACGTTGACTAGGCTTTTGACTTGGAAACGCAGGATACCTTCATCCAAGCCCAAAGATTCAAAAGTAATGCTCTTTAAAAGGTTGCCACAAACCACTTTATTTCCCTTCATTTCCTGAATCAGTTAACATAAACACTATTCATTCCTATCAAGTCTCCAGATCCATTTTGTTTGAACCAATCCCACAGCATCCAATCAAGTTGCAGGAAAGAACCATGAAGAAAGAAAGCTAAGTTAGTCAGCACCAATTGGAAAAAAATGAAGCCAAAGATAATTTTGTTTATGTAAAAATACTAATTGCAGTACGCAAAACATGGGTGGAAAATCACAGATGAAGACACAACAACCTCCAACTACCTTGTTTCAACAAATAAAAAAAAAATTAATTTTATTTATATTAAACATGTAATATATTTTTCTACTCTATTGTTAAAATGGCATTGCATTTGGTGTTGCAGCCCGGTCTCAATCCGAAGTCGTCGAAATTCGGCACTTGGGCAGTGACTTGCGGCACCAGACACTGACGATAAAAGCCGTCCTTTAACGACATGTCTGGTAGCTGTTATGGTTTAACTGCACTCGGCGGGGAAATGTGGCGGAACAAGGACGAAAGATAAGGTAGCAAAAGTCCGAGTAGGGCGGGTGCGACCAGTGGTGGGTGGGTCCAACAAATATTGACTTTCCGGGAGAGAAGTGTTCGCGTCCCGTAAGATTATAAAGCCAAACCCGCTTATTTTTTCGTAAACCCAACCATGTGCTTTTGTTGTTGGAGGGAAAAAAAAGTCAATTTGCGGTGTTGTACCAACGTAGTGCATTTATTATGAAAGAGACTATGAACGGTAAATTTCCTGTGAAAACGGAAATATATGTATTTTGGAAGAAGACAATGCATGTAGCAGGCTAAGGTTGACACGCTGTCCCAGAACATCAACAACAAGGGTACCTCTCACGTTGTATCTGGACGTGGAAAGTCCATGATCAAACGTGGATATCTGACAAGGTCGGAGTGAGAATGTGTTGTTGGTGAGTTTTTTAGGACTCAAAACTCAAAGTTTAGGGCTTTGTACTTGACCTGGGACTTGAGTGCAAAGATTTGGGATTTACTTGATATTTGCAAGACAGTGACTTGGTCCCACCTCTGCTTCTTATTATTGATTGACATTTTTATAGTACAATTAAACAGCTGATTGAAGCAATAACTGACAGATTAACTGAATAAGAATAAATTCTAAAAAGAGGCGAGACTTGTGCAGCTATAGTGACACCACTGACACATCCAATCAGCTGAATGTTTTCTATAGTTTGCATACATTCCTAGTCAGACTCCCCTGGTTCTGGCTGAGTTTTCTGTGTGAGTGTAACAATCTTGGCAGTCAGCTTCGCTGGCGCTCCTTCTGCTCGCAGCAGTACTGAGTCTCAATCTGCTAATAATGACAAACACACTCAGTGGATACAATGCAGCTGCAACAACAAGTGGGCATTTCAGCAATGCGTTTTCTTCAACACAATGTTTCTGGCACTCATAAATAATTCCTGTGCAGTATACAGCACTGTATGGCTGCCAAATTGTATTTTCATTGCAGGCGAGGGAGTGGAGACTGACTGAGGGTTCAGAAAACAAGATGGACGATAGAAATGAACGCTGTACAAATACTTGCCAGCCATTGTCACTTGATTGGGATGTATCAGTCTTCCTCTCGTGTGTGTGTGTGTGTGTGCATGCGTGCGTGTGTGTCTATAGGTGGATGCTGACAGTTAGTTGTCTGCTACCATCTATTCTCATTATCTTGCTGTCTGCCTGTGCCAAGCTGATTCTGTCTTTCTGTCTTCTGCGACACCCTCCCTTGATACAGGTCCTGAGTGTGCTCATTGTTGCATTTCTCTCTTGTCAGAAAGTGAGACGTAGCAGAAAGAGAAAGAGAGAAAGAAAAGATTCTCACTCCAGTTCCTCTCCATCATTGACATGGGCTTAGAGGAGGACAGTGAAGCTGAATCTCAACACATTTCAGTGACACATTTCAGTCTCATTTCAGTTGAGACGGAGGACAGACAGTCGGGAGAGGGAGACTGATTTGGTCTCGGCCCAGAAAAGGATGGAGAAAGAGGGCAAAGGGAGAGGAAGACAGGGGGACAGGCGTGCCCTCATACATTTTGATGACACAGTCTGTTACCCTGTCGATCCCTGTGCCATGACATTGCAGAGACGTGGCGTGCACACACACACACACACACACACACACCCTGTGGATGTTGCTATTGCTGCCCACCTGACAAGTCGACATGGCTCTGCCTATCAGTGCTGACAAGGACATCCATCCTTTGTCCTAGGGAGACCGCACACACATGGAGAGCCATGCAGATACACCACCTTAGACACACCACACGGACATGAAAACACATTCACATGCGGTACATACTGTACAACAATAAAACCCCTACCTGACATCTCCCACAAACACACACCTGGCTGTAAACACTGGGCTTTCATCACAGTCCAACAAAACCTCCGACAGCGGCGTCACAGCCTGAGGAGGCAGAGCGAGGGTAAAACAGTTTTCTGAGGCCAAGTTTACTGAACTCTATAGAAAGATGGGCTTTGTTATTCATCTCAGGGGACTGAACCGTGGTGCTGCCTCACCCTGCTCACAATAGGACCAGAAGTCAGCAAAGTGAGGGAAAGGTGGAAAAAAAAAAAAAATCGATGTGTTTGAGGTGGTCTTTTTCCAGTGCGCTGCTTGAAATGACCAATCACACAGCACAAGGCCACAGTCTGTATGAGATTGAAGCTGGAGCATCTGGCAACAAAGGGAAAACTCAGTTATTGTTGAAGTTAAAATACCCAAGCTGTCATCTGTGATAAGATTATAATTGGAAAGATTTTGAATAACTTTACTTTGTACTATGCAGTGTTAGGGGAATAAAGCCACAGCTTGATACAAAGGGACTGTTTCTGTTCTTTCAACGGTTCAAGCAACAGTTCAAACAAGATCTTTTTTTAATACAACTAGGCTGTCAATGCAGCAGAAAGACACAAATATTTTTTAAATTGGTGCTACATGAGCAGAGAAAATGAAAGCTGTGGCATTCACTTTTGCTCAAGAGGTAGGGAACCTACAACTACCAGAATGCACCGTGCCACATCAGACTAATAAATACTTCTGCTGGTGGGTGATGTAACGCAAGCTTGTCCGATTTGACAAAGAAAACAATTTGGCAGCCAGCTGGTAAAAACAATTTTGAATTACAGCCAAATGGCAAGCTAAAATATGTTTCTGACAACATATGAGAATTGGTCAATGCTGATTTGTGTCTTATCACCACTGCTTAGGGTGCTTTCAGACCTAGAGTTGTCTTGCTTTGGTTTGAATCAGGGACTAATTTTGTTACAAAGTTGCATAATTGCCTAGAGTTGGTTTGTGTTCTCACGGCAGCATTTACAAGCAGATCAGATCAAATGCCTTGCACGAGAAAGCTGCTCTTGATTGGTCAGAATTTCCATGTGGGAAAAATCCAGGAAGTAAACAAAACGTTGAAGAAGAGTACACTTGCAAGATAAATGTGACACTTTCTAATGTCACAATGGAGGGACAACTACGCAGGTTGATTTTAGCGCTGCTCATCGTGGACTATATTGCTGTCATTGTTCATTTTAGTCAAACCATACAGTTTGAAAACGAGGCGCGGCTCCAACTAGAAAACAATGTTTTGATGCATTGGATGTGCTGAATGTGCATATTAAGGCAGTACAGGAGGAGGTGCACATTAATAATCCTCCAGGACTGTAACATGCTCATGTTTAACCCAAACAATGTGTCATGTGACTGCAGTTGGTTTGGATCGAGGTCGGAACACGTTCTCACCACAAACGAACTGCACCAGTGTTCGTTTGTAATCAGACCGAGACCACCTCTTCAATAAGGTCTCAGTCCGGTTGTTTTGGTGTGCACCTGAGTGCGATTGCTGTGTTCACACCTGGCCAAATGAACCGCACTGAGGGGGCAAACAAACTTGAGTTTGATTGAACCGAACCAAACTGGGCAGGTGTGAAAGCATTTTTAATTTTACTGTTTGATCTCAGGTTTTTCAGCCTCTGCTTTTAAAATAGAGGAAACGTGTGGTGCTCACCTCATGCTCACAAATTCTCATATTATAGCCAAACAGTGCACTAAAATATGCTTCTGAAGACATTATAAGTGAGAAATAGGCAACACAGTAACAGAATCTTTTTTTTATTTCATCAGCACTGCCTGGTTTTACTGTTTGATCTGAGTTTGATCTCAGAGGCAGAGAGAGAGGGGCATCTCTCTCCCTCTTGATCAACTTCTATACACTTTGTGTCCATGGTGGCGGGCATATGAAAATGCAGCAGTACAATCTGTAGTTTAAGCATCAAGCCTCGAGCCAGGGAAAATCAATGCGTCATCTGGCAAATTTGAGCAGGGAGATCTTGACGCTAGTAAGGTGGAAGAAAGTGTACCACAGTCCATTTACACATACTACCCAAATTGTTAAGATACAAAGCTGCTTAAAATCTGTAGAGTATCCATTCAAGGTATACTAAAGCCCAGTTCAGATCAAAGATTCACGATGAGACAAGTTGAAACAGGCAACTACTTGCAATGCACCATTCTGCTACATCCTAAAAACCTGCCAGTTCACACCAATGCAACTAGATGAGATGGTGTATCATCTCTATGCAACAACTCTCTGTGCTTCTGTTCTGATTACCAGTTTTTCAGGCTTATTTTGTGGCTGAATGTAATTTGTTGGTTCGTAAAATATAAATGAGGATAGTGATAGTGAGATACTGGCTACAGCTGCATTTGTAGTAGTGATGACACGGTGAAAAACAAAGTGAGCATCAGATGGTCTTAAGACTGTCTTTAAATACCCAAGCTGCTGCTTTGCCTTTGTAATATTTAAAATACAGGGAATCAGAGAGCCTCTAGGAAAAAGTAGTGAAAGCAGATAGGCAAACAGCAGCAAGTTAGGCTTTGTTAAAACTCTATTGTGCACTTACGGTTGTGAAAGTGTGCAATTATCTGGATCCCCTGGTTATAAGTGCGACATCTTTCTCTTAATGTAGCCGATGTTGATTTGATCAGCTCTTCGCTGCAGCACGTTAACTTGATTTGTACTGTTTCTGATGCGCTCACGATTGTATTTGCGCTCACTCATGGGGCCCAAGGGAGAAATAGCAGTTGCGAGCTAGTGTGTGTTTTGTGTGTCCGATGTCCACCTCGACCTACAGTATGCTCGTCTTGATGAGGCTTGTTTGTGCTTCATCAGCTGTGTTAAGTTTGCAGTCGAACTCTGGTCACGCCTTCAGAAAGCATTACCACAAACACACACACGCAAGTGCAAACACAAATTGTTGAGGACATGGGAACAACAACACACAGATACACACCCACATATGTCCGTGAGAGTAACAGAATTATGACTGACAGGAACAGAACAGATTGTGATTGTTAGAGAGGAAGACGGTGACGGATTCAGGAGCTGCTGATGTTGACTTGGAGACTGTTGGTCCAGTGAGATGCTGATTGACTGACTGACTGAGGACAGAGATAATGAGATAACATGAGCGAACGAAAAGGATGATGAACTTGGGAGGAAGAAAAAGGTGCAAATGAGAAATGTAAGGAGACATTCACATATGGTGTGTGTACGTCAGTGTGTAAACCGCCTTGATCAAATGCAACATGCATTAAATTACAGCGAAATAGGTGGTTTCACTTGTTACACTTTACCATGAAATGCTCCATATGTTATGCAAATTACAAACACGTATCCAGAATGCAGAGACATTTAACTGAATTTATTGCTGTGTGTAATTAACATGATGATTCTGACACTTCCTTATGGCTCCTTGGGACCAGTATTCTTTGCATATGAGCTACACGCACACGCACACACACAAACAAATGTGATTATACCGGACTTTAATCACGGGCAGATCTTGAGAATTCAGAGGAAACAGACCATGGAAGTGCAAAGGAGGTTGAAATCCAGCAGGATTTGGTCCAGACAGAGGGGGATTTGTGCTGTGACCCCATCTCCCTACAGTTGCACAACAACTCTCGTGCAACCTAAGCTGCAAAAGACTAAACAGGAGAACTGCTCATGAGATATGTCTTAGTTTCCAAGTGTTTGTGAGAGTGTAGTGCACAAAGGGTCAAGCGGACTGCTGCAACGATAATCCTGGCAATAGAAGACTCGGCACATACTGCATGTTTCATACACAAGAATACAGTACAGATAAGCTTGCATGGGAATATGGAGAATACATGCAGCATATTCATAGAAAATAAAGTTTTCTGAAACGTTTATTTTATTTAGAATACTGACTCATTCATATTTTTGATTACATTCATTTCTACCTTGAGGCTATAAAAGCACAAAAGTCAAAACTCACTAAATCCAATAACGACCTTATACATTTAATTCATGATCCAGAGTTCTAAGAGGTAAGGCAAAGATAGTGCACCCAAAAATTAAAATTCAGCCATTATCTACTCACCCATATGCCGATGAAGGCTCATGTGAAGTCCTCACAACACTTCTGGAGATCCCAGGGGAGAGTGGGTAGCAACACAACTCCACCTAATGGAGGCTGACGGCGCCCCAGATTAAAACATCCAAAAACACAGAATTGAAACTACAAAATATCTCCATACTGCTCGTCCGTAGTGATCCAAGTGTCCTGAAGCCCCGACACAAAAAGTTGTTTGGAAAAACATGAGGCTTTAGTGTCGGGGCTTCAGGACACATGGATCACTACGGCATTAGGTGGAGTTGTGTTGCTACCTCCTCTCCACTGGGATCACCGCAAAGGATGTGAGGACTTCACCTGACTTCACCTGAGCCTCCCTCGGCATATGGGTGAGTAGATAATGCCTGAATTTTCATTTTGGGTACACTATCCCTTTAAGGTGAAAGGGACAGGTGCACGCAGGTGTTCTACAAACAACAGGAAGTTATTGTAGTCTGCCGCGCTGATTTGGCCGACTTACCGACACAGTCAGCAGTTACTGCAGCAGCTGTGGCACAAAACTCATGGAAGCAATCAAAAGCTATAGCACGATTCACAATAAAGTGATTCATCATTTAGTTTATAATAGGGATGCACTGTAATATCATCACCTGCCAGTGATCCCTCTCTGGTGTCTACCTGCTCCGCCATCTTTACTGACTTTCAACCTGTGTCTCTGTCCAACATTTATGATAGAATTTCACACACTAAGTCCACAACCTGCCCCTTGGACATTGTTCGTACACTCCACTTAAAAAACCTGTTGTTTTTAAAGCCATACATGGGCTGGCACCCCAGAATATTGCCGAACTTCTCTGCCTCTATACCAGCCTCTGATCCTCAGAACAGTGTCTTTTAACTGTCCCACGATTGAGGCTTGTGGGTAAAGGAGATCGTGCCTTTGCAGTAGCTGCTCCAAAGCTTTGGAAACAGCCTTCCACTCTCAACCAAATGTTCCCCCTCCTCTGACACTTTTAAGACAAATCTGAAAACGTACATGTTTTCAATGGCTTTTGGTTGTTTGTAGTGGTTTTAATATTTTATTATTTTATAATCTTTTCATGTTTTTATTTGTTCTTACCACTTTTATCCAGCCCTTTGGTCAGCTGCGGTTGTTTTAAATGTGCTATATAAATAAACTTGACTAGATTTGATTTGGCATGTCATCAGTATCAGAGGATATTGGCTTGAAAATGAAATATCGCAATCGGCCAACATTATAATATCGGTGCCTCATCGGTATCAGAGAACATCAGCTTTAAAATGAACTATTAGAATCGGCAAAAATGCTTTTTCTTATTTTGCACAATGAATGAATTTTACATACATTGAAAAATATCGTATTACATGTCTCCATCTGCTGGTGAGCCATCACAATAAGAGTATGCATGCATAATATAATGTTAATTTCATCACAGAAGAGACTTGATGATCACTAAAATTAGAAAAAGTGGTTATATCTTTATCGGTATTGGTTATCTGTTATTACCAAATGAACTGTTATGTATTGGCATATCGGATATCTGCAGAAATTCCAATATCGTGCATCCCTAATTTATAAAATGTCAAAAATTTGTGAAAAAACGTTCATCACAATTTTCCAGAGCAAAAGTGATGTCTTTAAATGAAGGATTTATTTGGATTTTATCTCTGTTTTTATTTATTTTCCAATTTTTTGTGTGTGTGATCAAGGGAATATAGAGCAAACAAGCGTTGGGGTTGTTTTGATAAGATATCCCAGATTTTTTTTAAATTTTCATAAATCATGTTTTTTAATGGCGTACTCAAGGGAATATCAATCAAAGTTGTGTTGGTTTTTTCATTTTAAGAATGTCTTTCATCTATTTTTGCAAATGAACTCTTAAATTGCTTTTTTTTTTGTCCAGCCAACAGTTCAAAACCAAAAGACTCTTAATTTCCTTTCATAAGTGACAAAGAAAAGCAACAAATTTAACATTTAAAAGGCTGGAACCAACAAATGTTTGACATTTTCACTTCAAAAATAACAGAAGCATTTTACCGATTATCAAAATAGTTGGTGATTATTTTCTTTTGATCAGCTAATTGTTGCAGCTCCACATACATACTACACTTTTTTTTTTAGATTCAATCTGACTCACGCTTTTCAAGCATAACATCATCTCATGTTTCATCTCAGTTTTCTTGAGTATCAAAGTAATCCAGTGATAGCTGTCTGTAAATCTGTGGGTGTAGTGCAAACAGGAATTGGTAACAGTTAATTGGGTGTACTTTTAATAGTGCCAATTTGTCCAAATTTAAATATAGAGTAAAAAAAAGCCACAGCTAACTCCATGATTCTGTGGCTGTGAAAACTTCCTCCAGAGCCCTCTAATTTCACATTCATATCTCATGGGACGAATAGGAAAGGTGCCCATGTTAACAACTCATAAGTGCTCACATTATTAAGATGGTTGTATAATTACTGACGACAGATTAGCTAACTATGAAGCATTAGGTTAAAAGAGAGGCAGTTAAGGTCAGGGTAAGGGTAATGTGGAGGGTTACATCTTGCTTGTTATAAAGTGAATCACATCTTCATGTATAATGAATTATAAATGAATTATCGCCATTTATTTTTCAATACAGTGTTGCGTTGTAGCAGGGTCCAGATAACTGTCATGTTGGTGGGTTTTTCTTGTACTAATGGTAAGCATGGTTTGTAGGCACATCGTATACGCTACAAATGGAATATGTCTGCAGCTCTACATGTCTCCACAACCTTGCAAACTGTTGACTAGTTGGTTTGTGTACAACGTATCCATGACTGCGCACAGAGCTGACTGTAACCAGGCAAGAAGCCATGTGTCGCAAACTGCAGTGAAAACCCCAACTGAGACACATATTTCCAGTATGCTGTACACATGTCCAAAGAGTGCTGTCAAAAATCGAATAATACGGCAGATCCCACGTCTTAATCATCCATCCATCCATCCATCCATTTTCATCCACTTATCCGGGGCCGAGTCACGGGGGCAGCAGGCCAAGCAAAGCACCCCAGACGTCCCTCTCCCCAGCAATGCTTTCCAGCTCCTCCTGGGGGACCCCAAGGTGTTCCCAGGCCAGACGAGATACATAATCCCTCCAGCATGTTCTGGGTCTGCCCTGGGGCCTCCTACCAGTTAGATGTGCCCAGAACACCTCTAACAGGAGGCGCCCAGGAGGCATCCTGATCAGATGCCCGAACCACCTCAACTGGCCCCTCACAACACAAAGGAGCAGCGGCTCTACTCCGAGCTCCCTCCGGATGTCCAAGCTTCTTGCCCTATCTCAAAGGGCACCCCACGGAGGAAACTCATTTTGGCCGCTTGTATCCGCGACCACAGGTGAGGGTTGGGACGTAGATGGACTAGTAAATCAAAAGCTTTGCCTTTTGGCTCAGCTCCCTCTTCACCACAAGCGTCCGGCGCACCTGGTCTTATTCATGAGTGAGGGTAGAATGTCTTAATCAGAAAATGCTAAATTAAGAAAATGGCCTAGTTCACAGTACCCAAATGGCATATGTGGTTTCTGTATCCATATCAAATTCAGAATATTTTCATATTTGGAATGATAGTGGAAATTGAGTGTGCATGTAAGTGTAGTCAGTGTCAGACTTTGGAAAGCCGTGGTATAGAAAAAGCATTGCATGTGAGATTACAGCATACAGTCGGAGGTCTCATTTCACTGCACGGTGCCGGCTTCTACAGCATACTCCTATTTGTCCATGCATAATGTACTTCATCTTGAGGATTTCTGAGGGGTACCTAAGCATTAAATCCTGTTTACTGTGTGGTAACAAGTGCATTTACAAAACGGGGGAAACTCAGCCTTTTCTGTATACTGGGTCCTGTTTATTCTTATTTTTGAGCAAAAGAAATTGAAGAAAAGCAAATTTATTTTTTAGTTTTCTGACAGAATTCATATCATTTGGAGATCCTGTTAATACTTTTTTCTGAATCCTGCCAGAATTGCAAACATAACTGCTTTTTTTTATGCTTGAGGTAACTGAAACATGGGCTGAGCTGCCAAAGATGCAACACACATGTACAACTTAAAAAATGTATGTGTGTGTGTGTGTGTGTGTGTGTGTGTGTGTGTCTGCATGAGGGAGAGGAAATGGGTTTTGTGTACACACAGGTAGTAATTTATCCCCAGCAACGACAAGCTGTGTTAATGTCTTTGTGCACAAGCGCTACACATCCAGCTGAGACTGTGATACAGCGCAGATGTGTGGTGCTTTATCCTCCACCATTCATCCATCAGAGGTTACTATCTGGAAGACTGGAGATGTACGATAAGGTGTGTATGTGTGTGTGTGGTAGAGCATCTGTGATTCTCAAAATGTGTCGTGAAACAGACAGATGTAATGGCTGAATCTGAGTAAAGGGGACTGAGGGAAAGATGTGGTGAGAAAATACGAGCCGAAAAGAATAAAGAGAGAGAAAGAGAAGGTGGAGACAAATATGTTGTGAAAATACATGCAGCATGCTAGAGCGACACAAGTACAGGTACAGTGGGAGAGAGATTTTTAATCTTGGCAATACATCATCAATCATACTTGGTGCAGACTACTATAAATGTTCCAAGCTCCGATAACAGGGAGAAAAGTTAAGGAGAGTTCATTATTTATGCATTATATGTTCATACAGACACAGTACAGTACACAGTATTTGGGCACTGAGATGCTCAAACATCGTTACATAGTTTCTCTTGGCAAGACACCTCATATTTCCAAAATATCAAACTATTCCTTAACATTTTCATGCATGGTGTCAATCACAATGGACAAACATTAAGACAATTTTCAAAAAGCCAAAATGCATGATGACCCATTTTATCTTTAAAAAGACTGGGACATAACGTTGGACCTTGGAATTAGGTGAAGTTGTGCCAGAAACTGCCACCCTGCTTCAAGAACAAAGACCTTTACATTTAACACCAGTGTCAGCAGGGGGGGTTGAAATGCACTTTAAGGTGTGTTTACTCTTGTTTGGTTGGTGTTTCTGAGGTGTTACTCTTGTATATAAGTCAAATTCTGGTAGATCTTTACTTATTGTACACACAGTTTTTGTTTTTGTATCAGGCTTTGTTTGGCACCATAAATGTGTTTTCCATGCCAATAAAGCCCATTTGAATTCAATTTAATTAAACTGCACTGTATTAAAAGGCAGTACGCCTCCATAACAAAACAGATGTTTAACGTACCATAGTTTCTGTCGAATTTAAGTTTTGCTATGTTTGGATAGGGCTGAACGCAGCCCAGGTTTTTGTTGGTCAATGGTGCCTCACAATAGCATTGCGCTAACAATGCACCTGACCAAACCTTATTTTAAGACCTACACACCCATAGGGGCACAGACAGACACAAGTACCTATTTACCATGGGCACTGGCTGAGAAAATGACGACTGCTTTGGGCTGAAGTAAAGCAGAATTTATACTTCTGCATTTAATCAAAAACTGTACCTTGTGGAAACAAAGCTTTTATTTACTTTAATTTCACAGATAAGAAACAATAGATTGTGAAGACAATAAAGCCTCCACAAAAATAGCATTTTAAGTCTTGTGTGTAATTTATCCTGGCTTCATATGGGTAGAGGAAATCTCCGCTTGACGCTAGGCTAATTTATACAATGTAAAATGCCATAGGCTTGTGCTAATAACGCTGGCATGTTATATTTGTTTGGAAAACGTGTTTAGTATAAGACAGTGGTTTTGTCAGTGAACCTTGTGAGTTGTAATGGGGCCGAATTATGTAACGTTACCTTTGTTAAATGTTGCTGTTGTTCCTGGCTTTATATGAGACAAGGGAAAGATCGCTAGCTGCTAGGCTAATTTATACAATGTAAAATGCCATAGGCTTGTGCTAATAACATTAGCGTGTTGTATTTGTTTGGAAAACGTGTTTAGTATAAGACAGTTGTTTGGTCGGTGAACTTTGTGAGTTGTAATGGAGCTGAGTTTGGTAATGTTATCTTTGTTAAATGTTGCTGTTGTCCCTGGCTTCATATGAGTAGAGGAAAAGTCCACTAGCCACTAGGCTAATTTATACAATGTAAAATGCCATAGGCTTGTGCTAATAACATTAGCATGTTGTATTTGTGGGGAAAATGTGTCCAGATAAAGACAAATGCTTTGTCTGTGAATGCTGCGAGTTATAGTGAAGCTGATGAAGTTGCTATAAAGCCATATTTAATGTGTGTTTTGGGTGTGTTTTGAATCAACTCAGCTTTGCAGCAAGTGTGTAGGCTGTGGTGTAGGCTCTGCAAAGAGCTGACGCACAAGTGTAAATCCTGCTATAGTAATGACAATTTTGCATCAAGTGTAAGATAGTGACCCTTGTGTAAATACACACTCAGCTTACCTTGTTTTGTTTTCCTGTGACCCATACAATACAGATATTTTCACTTAAGTGACTTGGACACCTTCTCTTTGTGACCACACTTTAATTTTCTGACAGTAAAAGGGCAGATATACCTGCTTCTCCATAATGCCCCTGTCGCAGTATTTTGAGGAACTAAAGAAAACAAAATCATTAATGAATTTAAATGTCAATTGGTATTCCTCTTGTGTGGGAGTGAAAGACAAGATACATTTTTCAGTATGAATGATTTTTCATCCCCACTCTAAGGGTTTTTCTCCTCATCAAACACATAGCTTAATAGATAATGATAATAAACAAGTTTATAAAAAACAGTAGGAAGACACTGAAGACAGTGAATGTCTTTGTCCTGATGTCGCAATTGTCACATGGCATAGGTCAAGCCAGTAAAAAGTACATCAGCTTAGGTAGACTTTGTCAAAAAATTAATCTAATATAAAAAACAATTTAGTATTTTGCTGCTGTGGGTGCAGAAAGAAGTGATACCATCTGAATATCAGATCTGACAGCAGCCCTCCTGATCAGAGACTGTAGGAGTCTGACTGCTCCTGAACTCCTACAGAGTTTCTAGCACCACCAGATGACTATTTCTACCAAAATGAAATATCCCAGTAATTATTAACTTGGCAGCAGTATTAGTGCTGCAATGTGAAAAGACCCTCATTAACCTCCACTGGGCTGCATATCAGGTTCAAACTCCAACTGCTTCTCACTTGAGAGTGCAAATACAAGAGTGTGGCTGTGGTCCTGTAGTATATCAATTGCAAAAGAATGGCCTCTGAAAAATGCATGATAGCTGGAAAGCTATCAGCCTGTCACCAGTTTGCACAGTGATCTGTGAAGCAGATTTTAACTCGATTAGACTGTTCAGACTTTGAAGTTTGCAAAAAAACAAAACAAAAAAAAAACAGTGAAGAACGGCAGATAAAACAGAGGAGAAAAGAAGAGAGAGATGGAGAATTCACTGTAACAGCTGCATCATCTCATATCCTCCGTGAGGCAGCTGGCATTAGAGTTTCTGAGGAGGGAGAGATTTGTAAAACATGGACATTACAACAATGGCTGGAGCATAATCTGCTCAATCCCATTACTGGCTAGAACCATCCACAGAGACAGACACACACACACATAGATGAAAGGAAGAAATCTGTCACTGTGTGTGTGAGAGAGAGATGTGGGAGGGAGAAAGGATGGGAGGAAGACAAGGAGGACAGGGGAATGCTAGAGAGAGAAAGTGACAGAGATGAAGGGGAGTGTGTGTGTACAGTATGTGTGTGCATGAAATAGGAGAACTTCAACAACCTCAGCTGCATAATTCGACAACATGGCAAGATGTCAGCATCACAGGTGGGACAAGGCAGTTCAACAAAGAATATCGCTTTGGACTGCATGCAGGAAGTCATTGAAGTGTCAAGCTACTGGGAAGCTACTGAGAAGCTGACTGACTTTTTTTTTTCAAAGGGATGCCTTGGTTTCTATGGAAGTTTTCCCATAGATGTACTTATCCTGGTTTAGGGTAGCTCATTTTCTTAGCTACACAAAACATACATAACCAGCACACTACGTTATTGTGAGCTCTGTGGTTGGAGGACTTTTCTTGTGTTGAGATGAGCCTCTAGAGCGGCACGTCCAAACTCCACCATCTTCATAACCAAACAAAAACATTGGTGGTTATGACCATGGTTAAAGAGACAGTTCACCTCAGTATCAAAAATTTGAGCATAGCGTTAGTTCAGGCAGGACACGATGTCAAGCTCAGCTCACATCCCAGCTGATCTCAAACAGCCCAGTCAACTGATGGAGCAGCTGATTGATGGAAGGGAGTCAGCTGATAGATCACATGATTCCTTTTCTCTGCATCCAAATCTCATTCAGGATGCCCTATTTAAACTGCTCTGGCCTACCTACCATCCCTGCTTCCTCTGCAAGCTGCTTTGCAACTCGCCTCCACCCCAGCTCCTCCTTTTCATGCTGTGTCTGACTTATTAATGTAATTTCTGTTTGTCATTGATGCTGCTCTGTTCTGTTCCCGGGGGTCTTTGCTGCTGCTCTCCCTGCCTCAGGCTTTCCATGTAGGCGCATGGAAGGGCAGAGAGGTTTGCTCTCTGCGCCTTAAGGCTTTACACGTAGGGGTGTGGAAGAGGCTCTCTGCGTAGGCCTAGGAAAGGCAGAGAGGCCCCAGAGTGTTCTTTGACGAGTTGCCAGATGTTGGAAATACCGACCGCAGAGATGTCTGACTTCTCTTGAATATAATAGAATTAGATGGTGCTTGGTTTGTGGTGTGCCAAGCAAGATACATTTAAAAAAATTCAACAGCATTGTCTCATTCCAGAAATCATGACCCAGTTACTCAAGATAATCCATGAACCTTGCTGTGAGTAGTTTCATGTAGCAACTCTCCTAACTTCTAATTCTACTAACTCTTTGGCTGAACTACAACCACACTGGAAGGCGGTGTGAAAGGCCAGTCTTCACAAAGAGCTGGTAGATGCGATATAGTTTGAATATGAGAATACATGCACAAACTTTCAGTCTGTCCTGGAAGGTGTTCATAGTGTTGCACTCAGTTGTTCAGATTAAAAGTGACAAACAGTTTGGTGTGAAATGAAAGAAGACAGCTAGAGAGAGAAGTTCAATTATTGGTTTCAGAAAGCTGAGAAATTGTCAAACAGAGCTACTTAATTGTGTCCACTCAGACTGATAGTCCATTTCTGGAGACATTACATTTTTTCACAGTCGCTTTGGTGCATTTCTTGAATCGTCCTTCAGGTTTGCAAAACTCAAGTTGGGTTTCTCGAAACAATTCGTACAAACCGCACGATGGATTATGTGCAAAAGCTCATCACTTGCATGAAATCATTGATTTACCTCTCAAAAATAAGTATGTGTCAATTTAGGTGTCAGTCCCATCAAAATGACACGTCCTTGTATTACTTTTAACAACAAGATTGTCAGAATTCTTGGTTATGTTGTCAGTATAGAAGTGTACTTTAAGCATTTTCTGATGTCAACTATTAAGCAGGTCTCACTCCAAAGTTGGATGAAATCCGGTGCTTGGGCAGTGACTTCTGGCATCAGACACCGACGTAAAAAGCCGTCCGTATGTCAGCATGATAGACAAACTACAACGGCGCCCAGCCCCAACCTAACCATGTTTGTTGTTTAAGGGAAAAAAATGGCAATTTGCCATGTTGTACAGACGTTGTGCATTTGTTTTGAAAGAGACTGTATGTAAATGGTAAATTTCCTATGAAAACAGAAGTGTGTTTTAAAAGAAGACGATGCATGTAACAGGCAGAACTTGACACGGTGTCCCAGAACGTCAACAACCAATGCACCCTGGGTACCTTGTACATCTTATTTGGACATGGAAAGTCCATGACCAAAAGTCGATTTGTGACGAGGTCAGAGTGACACTCCGTCAGCAGAACTTTGCATGAAGCGCTGTATGGGGAATTACAGTGCAGCCTTTCTACACCTTGTGATGTTCCTTGTCTGTCGGGTCACAGATTCTCCATCTGCATCACAACGGATACCTTCCTTTGCAATGCAGCGCAGAGAGAATCTTTTTGGAATGTCTTATCCGTGAGATAAGATGCACCTGTGAGCTATTTTAGAGAACTGTTTGATAACACTTCACGCATTCCCTGTCATTAGTGAAAGTCAAGATTCACCTGAGAGCCATTCATCAATTCAGGACACATTTACAAAAAAACAAGTCTGATCGAGATGTGTAGAAAATATGCTTGACAGATATTAACAACAGGTTCAACCACTTTGCATGTAATGAGTCATGCAGTGAACTAATGCCTGGATGTTTTGGGGGGTATGCAGCAGAGAACCAGTATAATACATTTTAATCAGTGTGACATAAGCAACTGATAATGTAGGAAACAGCAGACAATTGTACACAAATGTGCCAAAGCATTTGGAATTGGTTCAAAGGAATGATAAATTGCTTTTATGATCTGCACAAGGTGTGAAGTAGTTTGGAGAATTTCAGTGCTGATCTGCCAAATGTAGCGAAGCGACTGAGTAAGACTGTAAACAATCCATTTCCCTCCCTTTGAACAGAGCTGCTCCTTCGACCCATGAATCTAAGTAACTTAAACTCACTGTTCAGTACACTATATAACTGCGTGAAGGACAGAAAAACATCAAGTAATGTGTCTCAGTCTTGGTAAACAGGGAAAAAATGCTGTAAAACTGCCATTTTCAAACACTTTTAGTGTCTCGTCAAGGAACATCTGAGTTCAAATTGTACAACATCTCTGGTGCGATGTGTAGCAGTACTGTAGTTCTTGGTTTCTTGCTTTAAAGGCTGTGTTGCATTATTCTGTGGCCTAGATGGAAGTGTATCTCTCTCAGTGTAACAGGATTACCAACTAGTCAGAGGGTCAGAAGTTGTGTGTTGAAGCACCCCCTCAGGACTATCGCAGTGTTGACAACCTAGGCTAAGAGGAAATTGAAATGATCTCAGACAGGCTAAGCTGTTGATAGAGTCAGTAGCTCTGAGGAATGAGCTATTACGCAGACTCTTGGAGATTGTGCATCCAATCAACAATGTTCATCTTGAGTATCTTCTTTTTCCCCCTCCAGCATCCAGGTGAAAACAGCCCTGAGAATGGGTTTAAAATCTGCTCTCAGACTTACATTATTGCTGTGGGCTGTTACAGTAAGTTGTTAAGGTTATAGCATTGATACCCGACTTTATGTTTAATAAAAGATAGCTGGAATCTAGATAGGAAATTGGAAAGCTCGTGTGGGATAAGTCCACAAGCAGTGAAACTCAGTGAGTCATTTAATCGCTGATGTTAATGGTGCACCCATCCTCTGCTGAGCTTTACTGTTCACTGGCTTATTAACAGAGCTGTTCACAACAACAAGATGTTGGGAGGGGCTGGGAGAGTCTCCATATGGTGTGTGCTTGTTATTAAATTAACACTCCTATAAATAAGATGACAAAGATTTATAATCACATGGGATGTCGCAAAGCAGACAGAAGAACTGAGACCTTGTGTTTTACAAGAATCAGTTCACCCTGTGGATCTTCCTATATGTTATTCTTTTGAGACTTCTGTCTGATTATATACAAGTACACAGATTCACAAAGATGTGACCGAGTGTTACTGAGTGGGAGGACAGGGATAAACTTTAGACCTTGTGTACATCTGATATAGGCCCAATCCCATTTCTACCCCTTAAATCTTCCACTTGGTATTGAGTGCCCTCGTTTGCGAGATAACCCTTGATGAGGGAAGTGAGAAATATTAGGGTAGAGATCTTTCCCTAAGAAATGAGACACCACTTCATGCAAATTGGCGTGGCTGACGTGCAGGCATACGTCATGCATAGTAGCGACGCAAGTTACGGGTAGTCATTCAGGTTTGAAAATGCCGGCTCCAGGGCTTGTGTTGTGGCGTGTACTATGTTTATTCTTCTCCGTGTGATGAATCAACAGAGAAGAAATGCTGAAAAGAGGAGGCGCCTACGACGTTTTCTAGTTCTGATCAATTTTGTTCGGGTAAGTCGATTTGTCTAAATATTTTGACGCTGTGTTCAACCGAGTTGCTGATGAATTTACGCTAGTCCAACCATCTGTTGTTTGTATAGCCTACATTCTGATCGTACAGTAACAAATTGTTTTCCAAAACTTGCCGAAGTTGCTGACTTTGCAAGGTATTCTGGGAAATTTCATCTTCCACTTCGTTGAAAGTGTGGGTCTCATGCTAATGATCTTTCCAAAAATGAAGGCCCAGGATTGCTGTGAAAGGAAGGGCTCAGGGGGTAACAGTGTTTTGTTAATGAAAACTATGATGATAAATTACGCCACTAAATCTCCCAAAGTCTTACACACTGAACCTTTAATCATGGATTGCTGTATTGTGGCTGGAGTGATTGTATCGCGAGATGGGCTCGAATTATTGCTGAATTTATTCACTTTGGCTAGTTATGTCTTTTCCTGGTCCCACGAGGCTGCTGTATATGAACATGTACTGTATTTAAGGAAAATCAGCCTGGACTACTCCATTACATGAGTAACACCAATTGTGTTACTCAGAAGAGGCCATAGAAAGTCAGACCCAGCCATTTCTTTTCAGGAAACACTGTGTGTCACTCTTAATTAACACAGCTTCATTAGCCACAAAATAAAGTTCACCTTTTACTCCTCTCTGTCTCATTATGAACTTCATGACTTACTCCCACTGCCGATCCTGCATTCTGTAAAAGGATGTCATTTTAATTAAGAAAACTTAAATACCTAAACTTTTCTTCCATAAAGTGTAACGCTGCCCTGCTTTCATTAACCTCAGCACGACCTAACTTCTCGCCTCCTACTTTACAGTACACTCATAAAAATAATACACGACTTTTAAACATTTTTAACAGTTTGGACAACATGTCTGGTATTGAACTTGAATTTATTTGTAATTCTAATCATAACTTCTGTGTCAATTTTCCAGCACTATATATTTTCTCTCCATCTGTTTATTAGGCAGTAATCTAATATTGTTTGATCATACAGTTCATTTTCCTCCTCTTCCTTCAAACCTAACAGAGAAATCAGAGATTAATGACACTATCGTCACACAAATTTAAGGAAGGAAGTCTCCTACCTGCAAATAAATGACGGAATTATCAAGTCAGTTATGAATGTCTGCATATGAAACAGCAGTAATAGTCGACACAGACTCCAGTCCTTTATGATATTGTTGGTCTTTTTTGTCCTGAGTCAAGCCTTTCTTCTCTCCTTCACTCAGATCTGCAAACACGTTACCCTCCTTTAACCTTAACATAACAATTTGACGGGTGACGCTTGTTTGAGGAGGCGAGCTGCCCGAGAGAAAGTGCTTGATGTTTCACTCAGACCAAAGAAGTCCTTTAACCTCAAAGATATGTGCTCACCTGCCTGACAGGAATTGCCATTTGATGCCCCTGCTGTGCTGGGGGATAAACATTTTTAAGGTTATGGTTTTTCTTTGCAGTGCCAAGTTGCTGAATTCTCACATCTTCTATACAGAGAGACAGATGGTTTATTTCATGCTCTCTGTTGTTCAGCTGCAGTCATGATTCTTGAACTTCACGCCTCAATTAATGCCACATTGGACTGTCATTGCTGTCCTTAAAGCCGTGCTGGGGGCGTGGCTCCAAAAGTGTGTGCCAGTTACGATGCATCGTTAGGAGTTATCTAAGTGAAGGCTAACATGAAGTAAAAGTTTTCCACATTAAATTGGTGTTGTTGGCAATTGTCTTTCTCTTAAGCCCAGTTCAGACCAAAGATTTGCAATGAGACGATACTTGCAACATGCTGTTCTCCAACGTTGTAAGGGTGATAGTTGGAATATGGATGAGCTGGAGGAGGAGGATGAGAGCTGGCAGTTAAGGAGGGTGAATAAAGCAAAGCGGTTTAAAGGGAGTTAAGAGAGTGAGGAGAGATGGAATGTTGTTGTGAGGTTTGATGAAGGTGGAGTGAAAAATATGGATCCAATAAAGCTGACGAAAATAACAAAGAATCAAGTTGTGGAGGTTAAATATGCTAGAATTTTGAATGATGGCAATTTGTTAATTGGGTGTAACTCGGAAGAGCAGGCTGAAAGAGCTGAAAAATCGCAAGCGGTTGGGAGAGTAGAGGTGGTGAAGGTGGTGAGAGTGGGCGAGCAAGGAAGTAAGGGGTGATCTACGGGATTCCTGTAACGGCAGAGATGAGGGACCTAGTAAAACATTTAAAGGAAAAGTGTGATGTGGTCCAGAGTGCAAAACCGTTGACTAGGGGAATTGAGAAAAAAGAAACTGAGTCAGTTTTAATTCAGTTCAGTACTAAAGAGTTACCTAAAGAGGTGTTCTATGGGTCTATGAGGTATAGTGTGAGAGAGTTTAGTCAAAAACCAGTGAGATGTTTCAAATGTCAAAAGTTTGGTAATGTAGCTAAAATGTGCAAAGGGGAGAAAAGGTGTGCACAATGTGGAGGAGCTCATGACTATGGGGAATGTGGAGAGGGAGTAAGGCCTAAATGCTCTAACTGTGGAGGGGCACACAGTGCGGCCTACTGGGGGTGTGAAGTAATGAGAAGGGAGACTGAGATTCAGAATGTGAAGAAGAAGGACCGAGTATCCTACGCAGAAGCAGTGAAAAGAGTGGAGCAAACAAAGAGGGTCAGTGGAGGAAGAGGCAGAGAGGAGGCAGCCACAGGGAGAGTGTGGGAACAGAGTCAAGGGAGAGGGAGAAAAGGGAGTGGAGGGGAAAGAGGGACCTAGTTATCTTTACTGCAGGGGTAATCAATGCAACAGGCGAGGTTAAATCAAAAACTGAAAGGATTCAAATTATTACAAAGGCAGCAGTTCAGCATTTGGGTATGGCAGGTCTAAAATGGGAAGAGGTACGAGATGGTCTTAGTGTCACATCAGCAAGCCAGGAAGTAAGTAGTGTAGGATGAGCATACTGATTATGCTACTGTTACAATGGAATGCAAGGAGTTTATTAACGAATGGTCAGGATTTTAAGCAGTTTGTTGATAGTAGAGATGTAAAACCAGATATGATTTGTATTCAAGAAACCTGGTTAAAGCCTAGTTTGGATTTTGTCTTATTTGATTATATTGTTATTAGACGAGATAGAGAGAGAGGAAATGGAGGAGGCTGTGCTACTTTTGTAAGAAGGGGTATAGGAAAAGAAAAGGAATATGTAGTAGTGGAAGTATGGACAGATAAGAAGAGAATTGTGGTAATAAATTATTATAACCCTCGCAGACAGTTAGAGGTAAATGGGCTAGAGGAAATAGAAGGCCTGGGTGGAGATAATGTTATTTGGTGTGGGGACATTAATGCCCACAGTACATTGTGGGGTGGAGAAAAGACAGATAATAATGGTCAGGTAATTGAGGAGGTGTTGGGTGATATGAGTTTAGTATGTGTGAATGATGGCAGAATGACTAGAATAGACGTCAGAACAGGTAAAGAGTCAGTGTTGGATCTCACATTTATGTCCAGTAGTTTGGCTCCAAAGTGTGAGTGGGAAGTGTATGGAGAGGGCACTATTGGAAGTAATCACTATCCAATTATGTGTAGTCTAGACATTAGTATGGTGGTACATTCAGTGAATTGTATTGGAAGACGTATAAGGAAACAAGTGATGCTTATTTGAGTGCAGTCCAGGAATCAAGTGATGTTGAGAAGTATGAGACTGATGTGAGGCAGAGTATATATATGGCTGCAGTGATGTCAATTCCAAAAAGCTCAGGAAAACTGGCAAGGAAAGCAGTTCCATGGTGGAATGATAAATGTGAGAAGGCAGTAAAGGACAGGAATAGAGCTTTCAGAGTACTAAAAAGAACACACAATTATCAACACCTGATTGAATATAAACAATTACAGGCAGTGGTGAGGAGAACTATAAGACTAACTAAATGGGAATCGTGGAGAGATTATTGTAGCTCAATTGGAAATACAACCACTGTAGATGAAGTTTGGAGAATGATCAAGAAAATGGAGGGAAATAGAAGAGAATGGAATTATCCAATCCTCTCTGATGGGGAACAGGTGGCTATAAAAAATGTGGAGAAGGCAGAAATGATGGTTAACACTCTGAGCAGAGTACATAGTTCCAATAACTTGTCAGAGGAAGAGAAAATGAGTAGAGCTGAAACTAAGAGATTATACGGGGTTGTTTAAAGACCAGGGAAAGATCCAAGTAAACCAACAAACTATAGACCAATAGTCCTAACATCCCATGTAGGCAAGTTAATGGAAAGGCTGGTGAGTGTCAGCTAATGAGACAGTGGACCGATTAGCAAAAACAGCTGTGAGGAAAGAGAGTGCGGATGTGAATCTAAGTCTATCTAAGGCTGAGGGGAAATGTCTTGTGTGGAGTGGGATTATTGCTCAGTGGCAGCAACCATGGGAGAGAGACTAAAGGCAGGCATTTATTCTCAGTGGCCAGTAGAGTAACCAACCGAGGTAAATCTTGTGGTAGAGAAGGGATGAGTAGGAAGGAGGAAGTCACTATTTCAAGACAGAGAATTGGCCACACTTTCTTAAATAATACACTTCTCATTATAGGGAAACACCAAAATGGCTTATGTTCTGAGTGTAAGGAGCCTGAGACTGTGCAACACCTCCTTGTGTCTTGTAGAAAATACAGTAAAGAAAGACGAAAGATGCTGGGAGAGATGAGAGAGCTGGAGTTGGAGGAGGTCTCAGTAAATGACATTCTAATGTAGCGTTCACACCGGGCGCGAGTGAAGCGAATTACTCGCTCGTAACGCGCCGCCCGTAACGCGTGAGTTTAGACGCCTGACCATTTTGTTAATTCGCGTTATCACGTCATTCGCGCAAGTAGCGGGGAAGCCGGCTGTGCTAACTGGAGCTAAGCTAGTGCTAACGTTCATTGTACAACCATTCTGCAAACTAATTAAGGACACATATTTACAGAACTTACCAAGTAGACCAGTCTCCTCGGCGACTTTCACCCAAGCCTGCTCCTTTTTGTTGTGGTCTCTGTAGAGTAGACACGTAGTATCATATAGCTCTGGGTAGCCGCACACCGCAATGATAAGTTTCTCCGGGTCCATGTCATTGGTTCGATATCCCATTAGTCCGACTGTCCGCGGTGCTGAACGGCTCGCGGCGGGCGTATGGTGCGCCGCGACCGGCTTGAGGCGGAGCAGGCTCACGGCTTATGTGTTTGTCACTTTCTTTTTCATTTTAACCCACACCATGATCTTTTCCTGACCCTAACCAAGTGGTTTTTGTGCCTAAACCTAACCAGACCTTAACCACAGGGCATCGCGATGATTTCGGAACGAACTTCGGAACATTGAGTTTAATATGGTCGGAACAATGGGATGTCGAACCAATGGGCTGTCGAACCAATGGGCAGTTCCCGTTTCTCCTCCATCGCGGCATCAACAACTGGACGTCAGGGCGTCAAGACGTCACTGACGACCATGGCTGAGATAACCACTATCGCTGCTTTGTACCTGCTCTGGAAGTCCCAGATGCATCGGAGGGCCAAACGCCGTCATTTTTGGGTTCACCCTATCCTGCATTAGCGCATCCAGCTCGGCGAGTTTCACCACCTCCTCCAGGAACTCCGTCTGGATGATAGCCGCTTTCAGCGGTACTTCAGGCTGACTGGGGCCCAGTTTGAGGACCTGTTGGTGAGGGTTGGCGCCAGGATCTCCCGGCAGGACACCAACTACAGGCGCTCCATTTCAGCTGCGGAGCGTCTGTCCATCTGTCTCCGGTGAGTAGCAGTTTATTGTTGTGTCAACAACTGGACGTTGTTGACACATGCCGGTGACGTCGGGAGAATCTAAACGCTGATTGGCTTTTGCAGCACAGCATCACGCGAATTCGGCTCAAAAGTTCAATATTTTCAACTCGAGTGATGAGGCGTTGGACGCGAATTTCGCATCTATCGCGCCGCGCTAGACACCTCTATTGCTTCCATCGCGTTGCGCTAGACGCGTCCATTGCGCCGCCTGGTGCGAATTCGCGTCTAATCGCGTCTTTGCATTGACTTTGTATGTAATCTTGACGCGCGAATTTGCGAATTCGCGTTTGGTGTGAACGCAGCTTAACTGTGCGTTCACACCAAACGCGATGGACGCGATGTCATCGCCCGTAACGCGAGTATCGCGTCGCTTGATCACAAATGTCACCTTTTTGATCATCGCTTCAATCGCGATGACGCAACCCTCCTCCCGCAATTTTCTTCACCTCCCGCTATTTTCTCGTCAACCATGGCTGAGTTAACTACCGTAGCTGCTCTTTATCTGTTGTGGACATCTGATTTGGATCGGAGACCCAAACGCCTCCATGTCTGGGTTCACAATATCCTCCAGAAACGCACACAGCTGGGTGAATATCATCACCTCCTGCAACAGCTGCGTCTGGATGACGGTCGTTTCCAGCGGTACTTCAGGCTGACGCTGGCCCAGTTTGAGGACCTGTTGGCCCGTATCGGTGCGAGGATCTCCCGCCTGGACACCAACTACAGGCGCTCCATCCCAGCTGCGGAGCGCCTGTCCATCTGTCTCCGGTTAGTTGCTTGTAATTTCTTTATGAAAATGAACACAGCGTCACGCGATGTCGCTTGAAAAGTTCAAATTTTTCAACAGATTTTTCGCTCTTATCGCCTGAAACGCATCGCCCGAAGCGACATCGCGTGTCATCGCGTCATTTACATTGATTTTGAATGGAAACTTGTGTGTTCATCGCGTCCATCGCGTTTGGTGTGAACGCACAGTAAGAGTGGGAGCAAGTAGGAGAGGAAAGCGCTGCCTCTTTAAGTGTCTGCTGAAGAGAATATAGGTGATGATGAGTAGATCCTGAAGGTGGCAGCAATACAACTCACTGGATGCCAGCTGCCGTTAAACCTCATTGAAGAAGAAGAAGAAGAAGAAGAAGGGTTAGGGGGCCGGGCGACGACATCGGAGGTGAGCAGGGGTGTGTGAGGGCAGTTGGTTTCAGGTCGTCTACACGACTGAATTGCTGTCTACGAACTTTAATAAGAGTCATAATGAAGTTACAAGACACAGTGATTACTGCTGCTGCTATTGTGAGTTTAATGCAGTGTGTTAAGACTGTCAGAGTCTAGTGTGAAATTGCAGCTAATGTTAAGCTAATAGCCGCTCTAACGTCGGGCTAACGTTAGCATGTTGGCTTTGGACTTCATTAGCGTTGATGCTAACGGCCGCGCTCTCGTTAAGCCAGCGCGTGTCAGCTTTGGGCATCAGGCACGCTGTCGAGACTTAGTAGACTTTGGACTTTATTAGCCTGGGTGCTAACCGTCAGCTAGCGCTCCAGTAGATATCAGCCCGACCTTGGCCGAGAGGAAACCAGACAGCGCACTGGGTGACCAGATAAAGCCCAGCTGCACCTCTGACACCGAGGGAAGAGAGACTTTTCTTCATATCAATGAGGACTGCTGTGAGGAGCCGCTTCTTCCCTTGGCGTGAGGACCGCCGTCACTGTAATAAGGAGCCGCTGTAAAGATCAGTAAGCACAGAGGTAAACTGGACCTCTGAGGGTGAGTAGCCCGCCATCCCAGGTTACACTTGGCGGCCATCATCTCACTGGTGGCTCAACTTACACTGTCACCCATCAGGCCTGCAATGGGGGTGTTATATAAAGTACTTTCGCCGGCATTTTATTTTCTTTATTAAAGTGAGGGCGCACAATTATTGTGAAGTTGGCTTCCGATTGGAATTTCTCGGTCCACCTTAAACGTCGCATAACGCCTGTAGATGGCGGTATTCACTCATTTTCAAACTAGTTCATGAACTGGAAAATTAAACAAACAAGGGGAAGATGAAATGAGAATGATCAGTAGAGTGCAGTTGTCCTAAATTTTGGGCATTTTAACTGTAGCATATTTTTCTTATTGTCCTTACTCATGGTAAACTGCTTTTTAGTCTTGCTATTTCTGCCTATTTGTTGTGGTCTTGTTTGCTCTCTATTAAAAAGTCTTAAACTAATACTCCATTGCGATGGAGATATCAAAGGGTATCATAATCCTGAGATTTATTCATCTCAATTAAGAAATGGTCCAGATCACAAACTACTATGCTTAGACCTGTCAAATCTGGACTAGATTAACGTGGAGACTCCAGAGACTCATTAAAACACAGTTTCTGCTTGTTCAATGGTGTTCATTATGTCTTTAGTTTCTGAAACTTCCACCTTCCTCAGAAGTGCAACTTGTTGGTGGTTGTGAGGAGTCTTTATTGGCTGCTCTGTCAGTCAGCATATATTAGGAAGGTGTGCCACCTGCTGTCAGTCCGCTGCCTTTCCAGGACGCTGCTCCAGGTGTGGGAGAGCATGTATGGCCCCTCGTCCCTGTTCATCTTCCCTGGGCCCTGCTTCCTTATTTCGATAGCCTCCCTGATCCACCGCCAGTTGTCCTCGGTGTGTATGACTCTGGCCTTGTCCCAGTCCATATGATGGTTTTCTCTTTTGCAGTGATCTGTTATGGCTGATTTGTAGGTTTCTTGTTGTGACTTTTCATATATTGATCTTGTTTTGTCTTATTTTTGTCTCCTTCTCGCATTCCTTTTGATGTTCTTTTTTACGTGTGCTGAAGCTTGGTCTCCCCGATGTATCTTTAATTGCATGATTGGCATGGTATCTCGTATATGACGTTGCATTTATTGTTTTGTTCGATCTTGTCTTTTGGGTGTACCAGAATTTGTCGTAGTTTTGTGTGTGGTTTGACCGGTGTGTTTATGTTGTTAACTCATTGTTCTCTGAATGCGTTCAGTGACCCCTTTAGTCAGGTTCACTATATAATTTTGTGGGATTTTTTTGGGGATTTGCAAAACTATACATTTTTGGAAAGGTTATTGTATAAGGATTCAGGAAATCAATGTTTGCATTTGCGCAGATGTCTATATGGCGGCCATATTGGAATTTACAAAATGGCAGCCGTAAAATGTACGTTTTGTAATATCT
>NC_065528.1:15677512-15677682 GCF_006386435.1 Epinephelus moara
TGTAGGTTTAGCAGTTAAAATCAATGTTCCAACTTATTTAGAAGTCTAGATATTACAAAACATACATTTTACGGCGGCCATTTTGTACATTCCAATATGGCCGCCATATAGACATCTGGGCAAATGCAAACATTGATTTTCTGAATCCTTATACAATAACCTTTCCAAAA
>NC_065528.1:15677725-15691198 GCF_006386435.1 Epinephelus moara
CATATAGACATCTGGGCAAATGCAAACATTGATTTTCTGAATCCTTATACAATAACCTTTCCAAAAATGTATAGTTTTGCAAATCCCCCAAAAAATCCCACAAAAGTTGAAATCTAAACATAATGAACCTGACTACTTTGACGTACGGTAGCGTCACAGCTCCTCTGTATTCTGTTTTGTTTGTGTGTTTTATCACCCGCTGTGTGGTTTCTTTCTTTTTTACCTGTCCTGCGCTTTTCTCTATTGCCCATTGTGGATACTGACATGTTTTCAGTGCGTCCTGTATGTGCTTTTCCTCCTGTGCTGTCTTCCGGATCTGTTATTATTGCTGCGCGTTCATATAGCATTCTGACCACTGATAATTTGTGTGTTGTGGGGTGTTCTGATGTCCATAGTAAATATTGGTCTGTGTGTGTGGGTTTTCTGTGGATTTTTATTTTGATGTCGCTGTTGTCTGTGTGGTGAATTTTAATGTCCAGAAAGGGTATGGATTGTTCTGTTTCCTCCTCGTGTGTGAATTTGATGTTCCCGGTGGTGTCTATGGTGTTTAAATGGTCCGTGAGTTTTTGAGTGTGTCCTGCTTTTTATTTTTTCCACATGCGTGAATCTTTTTGGTATGCTTGCAAAGCACAGCCTGCTGGGATGTTTCTATGGATCTACTGGCACCAGAAGGGCTCTTTAGGACTAAGTACATACAGTACATGTGTGCACAGTAATGAGCAGGTGAAATGTCTGTCTAGCTTACATATGAGGTGTCTCAAGATTTAGGAAAATACAATTTTATTGAACATAATAAAAGTAAAAAGTCACTTGACATGCTGCTGTTTTGTGCTATGACCTATTTAAGTGCTGGAAGTTGTTATTTATGTGATAACGCCTGAATGCAACACAAGCTCCACACCAAATGAGTGCCGTGCTGCACTGCTGTGCGTGGAGCGTGTTTGTCTCTGCGTAACAGCAGCCCTTTGATGTTTACACACTGTCCATAACAATAACTATGTCAGCTGACAAACTGCACCGGGGACAGGTTTGGTCAGGAAAATGCGGCCCGAGCTGTGTGTGTGTGTGTGTGTGTGTGTGTGTGTGTGAGACCCTGTAGAGACAGAAATGACACGATGACATAACACTATAAAAAGTATATTGTTGTGTAGGGATGTCAGCGCCGATCACGTTATTTTTACAAAATTGGAATCGGTAATAAAAGATCGGAGGAATCAAAAGAATGGCCAGGTTTTTCATCTATGCTGTTGACTGTTGCCTCCGCTTTCCAATATATATTAAGTGTGGCGATCCTGTATATCTTATAAATATATTTTTTTATAAGACAGTCAGCTGATGGCTTGCTAACCTCCAGACACTGAGGTACCTCCAGACACATCCACCGGTGCTATCGCCAGTGGGATGGCTCAATCAGCTGAGCCCAGGTAGACTGGTCCCTACATTATGCCGCTCCTGGTAGTATGGCAAGAGACGCGCCGAGTGAAAATTGAGCCAGAAGTCCTCTGCGTATTCGGCCTACCACGGCATTTTACACCGCTCAAAGTCCGCGAAATAGGTGCGCTTCCCTGTGGAATATCATCCATCCGGCCACCGGCCTCACCTCAGAGATTCCGCCACGGATATCAAGGGATCCTACAGAGCCTCCACGCCCGAAACAACACCGAAGTGTTATGGCATTCAGCCACGCAAAAGCCAGGGGTTACTTTCCGTTTCATTGTTCCTTATTTGGAACCTTCGGGCCGGGATGATTTGTTTTGCAACTGAACTGAGTCAGAGCAAACGTGGATTTTCTTTACCTCTTTGTGTGCGTGAAAACCTGGGGTGGAGTTTTCTTTTGTTTAGCAAACTGTGTGGATTGAACTGAACTGAACTGTGTTATGTTACTTGGAAATCCTGGAGTGGAGTTTTATGTTTGAACTGGATTGAACTGACTGAACAGAACGGAGCATTTCTTTTCTTTGGTGGAAAAGATATATACTTTCTTGAAACTGATTACTGTTGTATTTGTATTTTTGTATAGCATAGTATAATTCTTTTGTTCTACAGAAACCAGGTAAAAACAATTTAATTTTGGTGTTAAGGGACCTGTTTTATGGGTTTTATGGATTCTTTGTGGGGTTTGACTGAGTAAAAGAAAAATACTTGTTTCATATATCAAACCGCTACAAAAGATATAGGCCTATTTTGTTTGTTGAAGACAAGAAGAAGATATTGAATTTGTTTACATTTTGTGCCGCTGAACCACCGATAAGCTTTTTGGATACTATACTTTAAATAAAACTCAAACCTTATGGGACAACTTGGATGCATTCTTTTTTTTTTCTTTCTTAATGCTTTGCAAAGTATTGGATCAGACTCAGTTTCAAAATAAAGGAATCGTATCAGATCGGATGCAAAAAAAATGTGATCGGGACCTCCCTTTTGTTATGTTATTATATGATGAAGTGTCCGTCGCACAAAATAATACTTCAGTTTATGAAGAGATAAGACAGAGCCCTCTCCTCTTGTATGCTTTACTTACAAGTGTGTGAATTGACCTGGTTATGAAACGTCCGAAGCGCCAAATAATATAACGGTAGTTTCTAAAGAGCTAAGACGAAAAAAGAAAAAAAAATCAGCAGCAGCGGTCATATCAGCAGCGGTGCGCTGCTGCTAGTTGCATAGGGGAAACACTGATATAAACTCAATAATATCTTGAAACGAATCTTAACTGTCAAAATAAATATTTCTGACTACTGACTACTTTCAAACTACTTCAAGCAGTTGCCACTGCCTGCAGGTAGAGAGAGGAGAGGGGGGAGGGTTTGGTTTGTCTCAGCCAGCAGTTAAAGTTTACAAGAATTTGCCAAATTTTAAGATTTGTGGCAAACTAAGAAACAGATTACACACAGACAGCTTTAATTTTAGCGTGTTTTTAACAAGCTGTTTGCTTACTTAACAAGCACGCTGTGGTCACTGGCCATAAAAAACATGCACAGGGAAATATCGCTGTTTATGCTGATATGATGCACATTTATGCTTGGTAGTGGTAGCCTACTTAATACCTCTGACAAGGACGTCATTTTTTTGGGGGGGGGGGGCTTTTTAACTCACTATAATTATATTTAACCTGAAAAAGCTTTTTGTACACCTATTGTTGTTAATCAATACATTGATGTATTTTTCAAAATTCAAGATCAAGGGGCGTCGGTAGTGTAGTGGATAGTGCCAGCGTCCCATGTACAAAAATAATCTTAAAAACAAAATTAAGATCAAAACTTGAATTTTCAGTTTCAAATTTTATTTTTTCAAGTACAAAACATTTTGCCCCAATATAGCTCCATACTTTGCATTTGTAATAAAATGGTGACTGGTGTAGTGAATCAAGGCTACATAAAATAAAAATACGTCAATCAGTCACAGGCAGAAAAGAAGCTTCCACAAGTTAACCACTGCCAGCTTCACCCCACTCACTTCACCCCAGTCAGCGTATTTTGTTAACAAGTTTGATACAGCTTTTATGATAGACTATGACCTCACAACGACTTTTCACTGCTTGAAAAAGTATTCCTAAAAGTAGTGTTTGGAGTTGGAACCAGCAACCCCAGACATCCGTTTGTAGAGCTGCCTTAACACACCACATGCATAATGATGGCAAAAGACACAAAAGCTGTTTTTAATATGAATATGTCTTTTATGAGTGTGCCGCTATTTTCCTAATCTCCATAAACTCTAAATGCAAAGTGGCTGCTTCTCTCAAAATCAGTTGTGCGTGTTACAGTATGCTTCCTTGCATCTTAAAACTCCTCACACACAATTGCTCTCTTTATGGACAATATTAGCCATGATGCTCCCCCTCCCTGTCTGATGGTATTCAGTGAAAAGTTAAGGTTTTTTTGCTCCAGACAAGTCCCCAGCCACTAATAAAACTCCTGACCAAGCAAGACCTAATTACACTGTAGTCGCTGCTCTGCTGCCTCTAGAGACACTGTGGAGAAACTACCCTGCTGTGTAGTCTGCATTTGTGGGTGTGTGTGAGACAAAGAGAGAAAACATTTCAGAGTGTGTTGCACTGTATATGCACCTCAATGTTAATAGCTACTCATAGGCTTTTTTGTGCACCTGGCTTTGTTTGTCTGTAGGTTTAAATACTGTCAGTTTGTGTGCTGGTGTATTATGAACTCTGCATCCATCATGACAAACTTCTTATTTTAGTTACTGTGAGTCAGCAGAAACATAAAAGTGTGTCTATGGCTCCTCCTCTGTTTTCCTCTCCAACTTTTCTTCCCATTATCTGGGTTATATTCACTCCAAGCTGGTCCCACTGTGATTCATGATGTCTGGGTCAGATTAAATATCAGACCCGCACACTGACATCTTAACTTCTTCCTCTTTTGACCTCTCTATCACAACACACAACTCGCCTCTCAGTCTTGCTCTGCTCTTGTTAAGCTTCCTCCTTCACATATCATTTTAAATTCCTCTATTTTTAAATCTTCCTGTCTTTCTTTTTTAGTCACTTAATTTAGTCACTCCATCACTGTCCCTCTCACCATTTCCCCTTTCGCCCATCCTCGTCTATCTTTCCTGACTCTTGTTTATCTCTCTGTCCTTCCTCTATATCTGAGTCTATCTCTTCCTCCATCTCCACATCTCTATGTCCACATTTGTCTCCTTTCATGTCCCCCCTTCATCTTGCTGCATCTTTTTCTTCTCCTCACTCCTCCTTTCTCCATCTCCTCTGTTCTCTAATTGACCAAAGCTGAGGAAAAATCCATTACACCACGACAGACTTTCTGAAAAATGAATAGCTTAGGCAAAAATGTCAAAGCCAATGTTGTGTGTATAATTTTCATCACACCATCCTACATACCATTACGGGCTGAGTCATATTTGTCTGGTGCAAGAGTTCAAATAGTTAAGTTGTTTTGCTAGTCCTCTAAGTAACACTAAGCCCATTAATGAACTTCCAAGTAGGAAGAATGTCATTTGAGAGAGAGAGGCATTTTTCATGTGCATATCTATACATGTACGTCTGCCTTTGAATTCACATCACAGCTTGTATTGAATCACAGAGTTATGTAGAGTCTTTGTCTCATTTCCACTTCATCGTTTGACTCAACTTCCTTTAGGTACCAGGTTCTTTTCTGTGTCGTGTTAGACTGCAGATAATAGTGTCAGAATTCTCAGCTGATTGCTGTAGTGGCACAACGTAAAACTGCCATGACATCATTTTCAACTTGACACTTGCTGAATCCTGTCATTGGCAGCCAAACAGAGGAGCGTTTGCACTTTTTAAATTGAGCGGGGTAGAACACGGCATAGTTTTCGGGGCTGTTTTAAAAATTTGGGTTGAGTGGATTAAAAGAAAAAATGCAGTTGCTATTGACTGTAGTTGACCATGTAAAAATGGCAGGTTTGTGCAGGTTAAGGCTTCTAGTGTTGGCTAAGCTCACTTGGAACCTTGACCAAGATGGTACAGTTAAGACCCTGATCAGACAGAGTGCGTTTTAGTGGCCTGGGTTGGCTTTTTGTAATTGTTTTCAATGTGTAGCGATTTGCCTGCTGCCTTTTGCATTGCTGAGTGCCTTGTGTTTTTCAGCTCTGCGTCTCACGTTTTTGCAGGAGTAGGCCCTCTGTGGTGTTGGTGATGACAAATGTGGCATAAAGAGCTCATGATTTGTGTTAAGCTAACATTAGCTTACTTTCATCATTGCCCTAGGCAAGCTGCAAGAAATATCTGAACGAATTGTAGCCTCAGCTACTTTTTAACCTTTTACCAACCGTAATTAGGCTCAACAATTGACAGCAGATTGTCAAACTGTTCCTGAGTCATCTTAAAATAAGCCTTGAACCGACCATTAAGGCGAAGCTCCTGGACCAGCTGGTGATACTACCTGTGATTTTTCCTCTTCAGAGGATCTCATGTACCAACAGGGATCTCTGGTTCTTTGTGATCAACGTTCCAGCTTCTCACTCTCAATCAGAGCCAGACCAAGTGTCCTCTACCAGACTGATCTCTACGTAACAGCAAAATATCTGTTAAGCTAACGACACGTGATTCAATGCTTTGACAACAATTTGAAAAAGATGCAGAAAGGTGCCAGAAGCACTAGGCTTGGGCGATTGGACGAATATATCGCCAATTGCCCATCGGCTGAGTCCATCACGATTGGTTTCATTTTTGGCGAATTTTTGGGTGATTTTTGTCATTTTATTTTGCTAAATTAATGGTCTGTCTCCACAGTATTCAACTCGGTACATATAGTCCATAATAACTATGTAGAGCACAATTCAAAGTGTGTGCGTATTGGAACTGGCACCTTCACACTGATTTCCGACGAGTCTTTCACAAAACACGTCAGTGATGGCGGAGCTGAAAGTTACGGCCAGGGTCCACCAGGCACGTCAGCGGCGCGACACGTCTGCAGCGCGAGTCCCGTAGCAGCTCGCCCCCCTGTTAATCAATTACAGCGGCTCCACCGGCAACGGGAGCGGCGCGACAACCCCCGTCTGCCACGCGACAACTCTCTATTTTAGGGATGCTCTTCTATTTTTGTCGTGCTACGCTCCCCTACGCGACCCTCCAGCACATAAAAACTACATGAAATAGTGTGCTAAACGAGCACAATGTGTTTTTAAATGAATAAACCATTATCAGAGGTGATATGTGATGATTTTTTTTCATGCATTTACCCATGTTTATCCGTGACATTGTGTAAATGTCCGTGGCGGACATTTGAAAGCGAGTAGATGACAAACAGTACAGTAAACTTGTAGATAACTCAAATATATGTAATAACTTAGGTGGAAAATGCTTTAACTATCATGGCTCAGCAAACTGTAAACAAGACGGTTGGCGTGACACTTAGTTTGCAGCCGGTGGAACCCGGCTGTAACGTTAATTCATAAACCATATTTGAGAACTACATCAAGAAAGATGTGCAGTTGTGCTCCCCGATCGTTATAGTAGGACAGGTATGTTATCCCTATCTCCCACCTGTTTGACACTCGGACCACTAGGCCACTGACCAGCTCAGTGGCTTAGTGGTCCGAGTGTCCGCCCTGAGACTGGGAGGTCGTGGGTTCGATCCCTGGCCGGGTCATACCAAAGACTATAAAAATGGGACCCATTGCCTCCCTGCTTGGCACTCAGCATCAGGGGTTGGAATTGGGGGGTTAGATCACCACATGATTCCCGAGCGCGGCGGGAACAAATTTCGCACACTCAGGTGTGTGACAATCAGTGGAACTTTACTTTACTTTACTTTTACTTTATTTAGAGGCTGTGAGCGAATGCGTCCTTCTGCAGCCGTCAGACTCTTTTTAAAATGGTGTCGGACAGTTGTCTTCAGCCCGTCTTTACAGCTTATTACTCAGCAAAGATCTCAAGGGGATTTTTTTTTAATGAATAAGAGTATAGCCTATAGGCTGTATGTTTCAGTAAAATTTCAATTCAATAATTTTGACATTAAAGACCACAGTCAGAGGATAAGGCGCATGTAAATTTATTCAAACAGAATAAACAGTTGGTCGGTCCACAAAAGTTATACAGTAACAGTAGTCAGTCAGTAACTATGATAACAAATAAGTAAATCTAAACGAAGGACATTGGAAAAATAAAGTGCAAAAATCACACAATCACATAAAATAATGATGTCCACTCCCTTTGCGCTGTCTTTATAATAATGCCGTTGCGGACGTGGCAAAAAAACTTAAGCTGTTATAGCTGTTCTAAAAGCCTCTTGTCGGCTTATTGCTTGAATAAATAAATACAAATAATAATAAATATAGGCTAAACGAAGAACAATGGAAAAATAAAGTGCAAAAATCACATAAAATAATAAAGTCCCTTTGCGCTGTCTTTAACTCAAAAACACAGTGTTTTACATGTTTTTGGAGAGGAAAACGAGCATGTTAACCTTGTCTGGCTTAAGCAAAGTGCGCATATGGTTAACAATGTTACCAGCCGTGCTAAACACCCTCTCTGATGGCGTGCTTGTTGCCGGTATGCACAGATATTTCCGTGCCATGTTGGACATGAGTGGGCTCGCAAAGCACGCTGCATTGTTTTTGCTGCGTTCATGTGGTGTCGGGAGATCCGAGTCGCCCAGTTGTTTTTCTGACATGAGGTGGCGTTCATGTGAATTATCCCATTCTGAAAGTCATTTTTCGATTCTTTCCGACATCACATGAATGCAACATCCCCTCTCTTTTTTTTTCTCCGCCACACACACACAACTGCCGAATATATCGGCAGCCACCGGTTGGTGGGCTGACGGTGGCCGGTTGGAAATTTTTAACATATCGCCCAACCCTAAGAAGCACTCTGTTTGATCGGGACAGGCTTCAATAAAAAAGGCAGCGTGATGCACCTTCGGTTTTGCAAAAAGCTTGTTTTCTGATTAGGCCTTACAGGGACTACCCACAACTTTTGCTCATGGAAAACTGGAAGAGTGAGCTGAGTAGAGCCTTCCCTAACATGCAGGGAAAATATGGCATAAATGGTTGCAAATATGTTGCACTGTAGATCTCAGTGATTTCAGCAAATAATAGCCTGGGCTATTAACTGAAGTTCTATGGTGTGTGTTATAGATGTCCGTGTAGTTGCATCTACTCTCATCAGTATGTCCACAGCAGCAGTCTCGTGATCTGAATTAGCCAAAATATGACAACTTAGTCAATGTAATATGGTTAGAATGAGTCAAAAAAGAACCAGTTGTTGTTTTCTCTGATTTTCATAAAATGTCTAGTGTCTTAAAGTATAAATGGGTGGCATAAACTAATGGACAGAAACACTTTTCCATTTTTAAACTTGAAAACACAGAAGAGAGAAATAGTGAATTGAGTGGACTGTGTGCTGAAGAAGAGAGAAGATAAATAGACAAAGTAGAAAGTGACTGTACGAGATGGGACGTGTACCATGGCTTTCTGCGTACAAGTCACACACTTCGTTGACCCATTCACCCCGACTGCCTCTGTAAGACATGTTGTGACAGCATAACAACATCACGCTTCTTCTTTCCTACTTAGCAGAGACGGTAAATATTCTCTCGGCCACAAGAAGTTACTTGTCAGGAAAGTGCCAGAATAGGTTGTTTGAACAAAGCAGCAGTAGTCAGAGCAGTCTTGTATTAACACAGAAAAAAATGCAACATTATTCATAACATAAACTGGGTAATCCAGTCACGTTAACCTAAATCTAAAATTAACCCCTGAATTTAACCGCCCTGACTTCAGTGAGTAGTAACTTCAGCATGTGAGGACCTTTCATTACTCTGCCTCCAGTGAAGAACCATTTCACTACTAGTAGTAGTTTTATTAAAGCTTTGTGTGTGTGTGTGTGTGTGTGTGTGTGTGTGTGTGTGTGTGTGTGTGTGTGTGTGTCCTGCATGCCCGATTGCATCAATGAACCACCCACACTGCAGGCAGAGCGAGCTCGGAGTATGAGACCCTGCTTCGCTTCCAACACATTTATAATTCAACATACTGTCACAGCTCTACTCATCTCTCCTCCTCTCTTTCTCCCACTCCCATCCTCTCTCATCTCCCCTCTTCTCACCTGTATCTCTTTCTACCCCCGTCTTCTGTGCGCCCTCTCCCTTTCCAACAACCGCACCTCTCACCCCTCACACCCTGTCTCACCTCCTCCTCCTGCTCTCTTTTTCATTTCATTTCCCCCCTCTCTGCTCCCCCGCGCTTGATAATATTATTTCCCGGAGCAAGGGATGGCATTAGCAGTCCATATGCTTCGGCGCCAACATGCAATATGTTGGCACATGACAAGATTGTGTCCCCCCTCTGCGAGCTGCAGAGAGTGAGAGAATGCGAGCATCAATACCATCCACCAGCCAACCGTGACAGGCAGACATCCGCCAAATGATAAGCATGGTTACTATTCCCCTTATCCCCTCGTAAATGACCCCTTATATTCTTCTTCTTTTTATTTTTTATTTTTTTGTGTGTGTCTTGCATCCATCTTTTGTGCCCTTTGACAATAACGAGATTTACATATCTTATTGATTAGCCCCAAGGAAATGTACAATGCTCTCAAGGGATTACATGTGTACTGTTCCCTTGTTTTCTCTTTTCCCATGCTGTCTACCTCCCACTCGTCCTCTCCGGCTGTCTTCTTTTCAGCCTCAATGTATCATTTTCCCTCATTGTTCTTGTCATTCTCTTATTGTTTTATCTTTCTTCAATATTTTTGTGTCACTCAGTTTTTAATTCCCGCTGTTTTTCTTTGTTGTTTGCTCGCATTGATATTTCTCTTTTTTGTCTTTCCTGCTCTTTCATCCTCCTCTGCAATATTCTGTCTCTGTCTCTCCCTCACCAGCCCCGCTGAGTTTCTATCCCTTCATTTTCTTATTGTCAGTGTTATGTCTACCATGTTTTGATGACTGGCGACAGTTTTTATTCAATATACAGTATGATGTTCCTCAGCCAACATATATACAGTATTTAAGGTAAGCCGCAAAACCTGAATGACACTGACAAGTTAAAACTAATCTCTAATATATAAGGCACTTAAAGCATCGTATGTACCCAGGAAATACAACGCATTTTATCCCAAGGGGAATGCAGTGTGCTTTAGAGAAAAGCAAAGATCATTAAAAGTATATAAACACACGTATACAAACAATTATAACAATTAAATCAAATTAAAAGCACCAACACAACAAAACAGTTTTAATCAAATTGAGAAAAGCAGTTTTTTTTTAATGTACTTTTAAATTATGTTCACATAAGAGCCCCTCTAATGCAATCTGTAAACCTCCAAACATACAGATGCGGGTAATTGGGAGCCATAGTAATCCCAAAGTACATTCATTTCAATTTGGCAAAGCACTATCATAAGAGGGAGGACGTTAGATGGAGGACATATTCAAAGAGTTCTCTCAAATCCGTCCCACATGGGTCGTGAAGTGCTCTGTGAAATAATTGAAAAACTACAGCGGCTTTTCTCAACAAAATGTAGCAACATTCTAAAATGATCTGTCATTTTCTAGCAAGGATGTTGAGGCACACTAAGGCCTAATCTTAATGTGTAATCTTAATACACCCCTTCCTCCTACAGTTTAAGCGAGATTTATACATGTGCATCCTCTCTAGGCATTTCCCCACAATATAATATGCTAATGTTTTTAGCACAAACCTGTTGCATTTTACATTGTATAAATTAGCCTAGGAGCTAGCAGACTTTTCCTGTATTCATATAAATCCAGGGACAGCAGCAACATTTAACAACGGTAACGTTATAAAATTCGGCTCCATTACAACTCAAAAGGTTCACTGACAAAACAACTGTCTTACACTAGACATGTTTTCCAAACAAATACAACATGCTAACGTTATTAGCACAAGCCTACGGCATTTTACATTGTATAAATTGGCCTCGCTCTTCTTATATGAAGCCAGGATAAATGTTTATCCTTGAAATGCTATTTTGTGAAGGCTTTATTGTCTTCACAGTTGAAATTAGAGTAAATAAAAGCTTTGTTTCCACTGAGGAAAATGGTTGCAGCTTACAAAAATACAGGAGGTCTGTGTCGCCGCGAAGTGTGGGTGTGTTGGCTGTTGACGTTCTGGGAGGCCGTGTCAATTTCAGCCTGTGAAATGCATTGTCTGTTTTCAAAATACACTTATGTTTTCACAGGAAATGTACAATTTGCATACAGCCTCTTTCAAAATAAACATACTACGTCAATGCAACACCGCAAATTGACCTTTTTTCCTTTAACAACAAACGCTCATGGTTATGTTCAGCCAACACGCGGATGTGATTGGGTTTAGGCAACAAAAGCACATGGTTAGGTGTAGAGTAAAAGAACAGGATTTGGCTTTACATTCATACAGGGAGCAAACACCAGCGTCCTGGGTGAAAGTCAGTGGCTGATAGACCCATCTACCACCACTCCCATCCATCTACTCGGACTTTCACCCCCATAACTTACATTGTAGTCCTGCCGCCTTTCCTCCCAATACTGCGAGGGACTGGCTGCATATCATGCCAACATGAAAGGGAGGCTTTTTTGTCAGTGTCTGACGGCGGAAATCACTCCCAAAGCACCGATACTCAATGACTTCAGAGTAAGACTGGGTTGGGTGTCCAGATTCTTGTAGGGATAGAGAGGCAGGGTGAAATTTTAGGGCCACATGGGCCTCCAAATGTAGGTTTCTCAGTGGCACCTTCCAAACTGAGTGTTAGCAGAACATAGTGAGCAAGCAACAAAAAATAATGACAAATGTATTTTCTTCATTAACAATGATTTAAAAGTGATAATTACCATTGTAGTTACCAAAGTGTATTACCTGAGTTACCTAATGTTGATTCATTGCATTATGGTTCTTTCCCTTATAACAAGCATAACAAAAAAATCACTAGTGTCTGGGTAGCTGACCAGCTAGCTAGCTAATGATACATTGTTATTACAGATTTGCGCATGACAGCGTGGCATTTTGACATATTTTCTTGTTGCATCCCCCCTCCCAAAATGTAAGTAAAGTCCAGCAAAGTTGCTGCACTTGTCACTGCTACCTGAATATCAGTGCTGACTGGCAGGGTAGGTGCATGGGTTGCTAACGTTAGCTTACAGAGCTCTGCTAGTGGCCTGGCATTGAAGCAGTGTTCTTTTAAATTTAACAACCTTTTTGATAGATTGATAGCATGAAACTTAAGTTGTGCCCTGACAACCGAAGAAGGATGTCTGTAGCTCTCACAAGGTAAAAGACAGAACAAAGCAGGAGACAGCATATTTTCAATGTCCAGCAACACTTGTCATGTCTGTTTACATTAACACCAGTGTCAACATCTACCAGTGACATATCAGGGTCTTGAAGGGTTGTCCAACCACTACCCCTCATCATACTTTCATACATACACCACTATACTCTTACACAAACACTACTATACCCTCTTACATGCACAAGCAGAGTTGGGTATAACGCGTTACAAAGTACAAAGTACTTTTACAAAGTAACGCGTTAGAGTACTTTGATTACTTTTTGCAGTGACGAGTAACCTGACGCGTTAGTTTGCTGTTTGAGTAATCAAAAATACTTAAGTACATTTTCAAACAAGACATCAGTTACTTCCGTTACTTTTAGAACGCTGGTCCTTCAGCTCCGAAACCGCAACGGCTGACGTTTGGTTCTAATAACGGAGATAACGTTAACCCTATCGGTCTGAAAGAAGCCACAGAGCTTGTGGCTCGCTACGTGGTCAGAGAGATGCTGCCGTTGTCTACCGTGGAGTCTCAATAGGTGGAGTAGGACTCGCTGACAGACATATTTCAAACTCAGGACTTGCATTATGCCTGGTACACGCTACACGCTGGTACTCACCAATTATCCCCGGTCGTCTTTCAGGCATGTGGTGATGTCATCGGGTTATCTTGTCCTATTTTTATTTTACTATTATTTGAGTCACTGTGTCTGTTCATGTGCCAGCCGACATGTTGTTGTAGTCACCTAAAAGCGTCAGCAGATGGCAGG
>NC_065528.1:15692157-15693401 GCF_006386435.1 Epinephelus moara
CCGTATTTGACAGGAATACATTACTGTCTGTGTCTGTGACCCCCATTCAACCCACAACCAGTTGGATTCGCCTTTTGTTTCTGCTGCTGGTTGAAATCTGTAGGCTGCTCGCACAGTGTGCTGAATGATTTAAGCCTATTTTGCTCACTCAAAACTATTTTTAGTCGCAAATGCGAGTGCGCTGACGGACGGATCGCCACACTGCCGACATTTTACTCCGCCCGTCAGGGCACGCTGTTTGATTGCGTTATCAAAACACGCCACTATTATTCGGCCTTGCTTTTAACTTATTCCACTGAATACAGAATGTGTGTTTTTTTTGCAATATTCCGCCGAATATATTCGGTTAAAAGACGGACGGAGAAGTCGGAGCCGACGGAGAAGTCGGCTCCAGTAATATCCTCTTCTTGGCGTGTGGACTGCCCAGAAGTACCTGAACAGCTGAGCCAGCCGAACACAGACCGTACGTGATGTGTCAGAGGAGAAACGAGCCGTTCACGGCCCACAAACCTCACCGCACTTTAGGGACTGTTCTTTACTTATGAAGGGGAGGAGGGTGGCTGGTTCATTCTTATTTTATTTATTTATTTTATTGTGATCCCCCCTATGTTAATCACTCATTGATGCTGTTTATAAAGTATGAATAAGTCAATAAGTAATTTATTCCATTGAAATATCATTGATGTAGCCTATAATAGAAAAGTGATTTATCTTTTTATAAATGACAAAAGGCACATCTGCCTCATTTTTGCTGTGGTATCGTGATACTACTCAGAACCATGATATTTTAATTGGTATCGTACAGTGGGATCCAATTTTGGTACCGTGACAACACTAATCTGGAGGGGGTTCATCTGCAAAAACTAATGAAAAACTAAACAATGATATTCAGTACTCGGTATTCGGCCAAGCGTTTAATATTATTCGGCTTCGGCCACAAATTTTCATTCCGGTGCATCCCTAGTATGAGAGTATGATTGTGCATGTAAAAGGGTATACAGTAGTAGTGTTTGTGTGAGAGTACAGGGCTCAACAGTAACGATTGCCCGATTGCCCGGGGCAAGTAAAACTCACGGTCGGGCATGTAAACTAACAACTCACTTGCCCGATCGGGCAAGTTGCTAAAAATAGTAAAAGTTAATAACTAATTGATAAAATAAATGTATTTTAAAACGTGCTCTTCGGCTCTGATGCAGCGGTCTCTCTGCCTGAAGTCACAGGCACACGCTGTGTAACAATGTCCG
>NC_065528.1:15693532-15717334 GCF_006386435.1 Epinephelus moara
TGACTTTTACTTTTATTATATTCAATAAAATTGTATGTTCCTAAATCTTGAGACACCTCATATGTAAGCTAGACAGACATTTCACCTGCTCATTACTGTGCACACATGTACTGTATGTACTTAGAACTAAAGAGCCCTTCTGGTGCCAGTAGATACATAGAAACATCCCAGCAGGCTGTGCTTTGCAAGCATACCAAAAAGTTTCACGCATGTGAAAATTATTTTTCATGCGTGTGCTTCACCTCCGCTGCTGCAGCTCCATCCTAGGGGAAACACTGCTGTGTGCGTTTTGTGCAACAGGTGGATGTGGTAGTCTACTGGTAGGGTAGAAAAAAAGAACTAAGTAGCGTTGAAGTAGAGTAGAGCAGGGCAGAGAGATGGAAGCAAAATATATTAAACCCGGTGTTAATACAGCAGAACTGGAAAGAGGGGTGAAAAATAAATAGAGGTGGGCATGGCTCAAGTAGGGTGCAAAATTATAGACGGAGAACGATTGACAAATTTTTCACTTTAAGCCCTGACACTTTAATTACAGTAATAACTGCTGTCTTTGTTATTTGATAGCCGCTTAAATTAAACAATTTTTATAGGGCAAGTAGATCTCTGACCAACTTGCCCGACCGGGCAAGTAAAAAAAAAACCTTAGCGTTGAACCCTGGAGTATGATTGTGCATGTAAGAGGGTATAGTAGTGTTTGTGTAAGAGTATAGTGGTGTATGTATGAGAGTATGATGTTACTTGTGAAACCAAGTATGAATTATGTCTCAAAGGGCCTCTCATACATTCCTGTCATATCACATTCCTCCCTGCATCTCACCATCTGTCTCTCAGAGGGCAAAATATTACAGATAAAGATTTGGACTTGGGAGTTACAAAAACGAGAAAAGGCGAGCAGTATCTTGCTATGTAAGTACACTATCAGTGACACGCACCAATGCTACCTTTTCAAGGCTCAGTATTTACCCACAAACTGACACCTAAACATGGGCCTTAACAGTCAGTCGGATAAAGTCTGCTATTTCATAGTGAATCATTTGTCCGCTGATAAGGACAAATTGCAGGAATGTATCAATCAGGTCATCTGTGAAAGACTAAATTATGTTACTGTCTCATGATTGAAACATCAGCTCCGAGATCAAGATGTTTCATTTACTCCATAGATGAAGGAAGTATGTGTTTGTTACATGCCTCAAGGTCCTTATCAGCATGTATGTGATGTTTCGTGGTGGTCCAGATTATGGGACATCTACTGTATAAGTAGATAAGTAGTCAGTACTTGCAGATATACCTATCGACATTTAATCAAGCCATCATGAAGCAGAGACTTAAAGTGCAGCAGTAGTAGAGTATCTTCTCATCTGAAATGTCAGCCGACTAAAAGCTCAGCACTGTTGCTCATTTCAGGCTGCACTCTGTCTCAAAGTCATTCACCACAGATGTCAACATACATTGATTATAATATAGAAAATTAACAATCTAGCGCTAATTATTTTTACCCGAGCTGGCGGAGGTGGAATGAGTTTGCATTAAAACTCTTGTCACAGACAAGCTGTTATAAGTCTGTGACTGAGAGCCAGTGAGGGAGACAGAGAGACAGAGTGTAGTGTTTAGGACATACACACAGAGCCAAGTCTGGCTTCTAATTCTGAATGGAGAAATTAATTCTCCCTTATAACCCTCAGTGTTCGGGAGCCACAGGGACATGGTTGACCTTTGCACACAAATGCACATGCATACACATGCACACATATCGCCTTTAGCTGTGGGAATCACATTGAGTCATCTCCCAACTGAGCTCCACAAGAGCTGTTCACTACAGAGGGAGCCCTACTGAGAGGACAAGAGATAATGGGAGGGTTTAACTGGGTAAAAATGGAGGGGAAAAGTCAGAGATACATCAACAGAGGGGAAGAAAGGGTTGAGAGTTGAGCTGTAGTTGGTAACTTTTATTAAAAAAGTGTAATATTTGCTGAAAATGTTTATATTCACACAGCACTGAATGAGACAGATAATCTCTAAAAAAAAAAAAAAAAAAAAAAAAAACTTTTCTGCCCAGTTTATTGCCTTGTATCGTTTCTAATGGCCTTACAGCATGTGAACAAAAATAACTAATCAGAGCTGAGGAGTTTCTAATGCAGCTGTCAATCATGTCAATCACTGCTCATGAACTGCTGTCAAACGGTCAAACTCAGCAACGCAGATCAAATAGAATCAAGATTCTCCTACTGCATTGCCTATTTCTCACCTCAAATGTTTGTAGAAAGATATTTTAGTTAGCTGTAAAATGACAAAGTTGGTGACCTGACGCCATATTGGAAACAGTCAAGATGAAAGGAAATATTCTTATTAATAAGAAGCATTAAGTTTCTTTTGAAATAAATTAATCAGCCTGTTTTACAACTAAGAAGACCGCCTTATCAGATCCGCCCACTTTGGCCGGTTAAAAACATGTGCGATCTGCTGCTCTCTGCTCTCTCTACTCTCTTGTGTGTGTCTCTTGTCTCTCTCTTTTGTGTTCTCCTTGTATTTTTTCCTTGTTTTTTTCTTTTGTTTCTTCTTTTTCGTATCTTAGCCTCTTCCGTATTTACGTTCCGTTACGCCTTAATACTCTCACGATCAAAATTACCCACAAGACTGCACAGGCTCAACCGCTCCCCCTTCCACAGTGCGCCAGCTGATTTCATTCTGCTGGAAAGTCCGGGAGTTGGAAAGTGAAAGTTCGGGGCCCCAGGAGAAACGTCTGCATGGTTCGCTGCTAAGAAGGGAAAAAAAGTAAAATTTTTGTAGCTGCAGAACGGTGTATGTGCTCAGACAGTGTTTGGCTGTAGGAGGGTTTTGGTCAGATAGTCCTGTCATTCTGGCTGGAGCATTTGTTTGTTCCCCCAGATAGGCTGTAGCAGCAGTTCCTCCTAAGGAGGGATTGTTGAGTTTGTTGTTTTTCAAGGCTGTTTGTTATTTTTGTATGTTGTCCGTGTGGTTAGCAGCAGTTGTCTCGGGGGCACCATCTGTAGCATTGGCTGGGGCAGTTAGCCTTCCCCAATGCAAGCCGTTTTTAGTTGCGTATGTACCCACCACCAGTACGCATACAAAGACTAGGGTTGAGTTAGTTAGATTTGGGCTAGGCAGTTCAGGGGGGAGGCTCCTTTCTTGGTAAATCCTCTCTATGGTTGTGCACTGTTTGAGTTGTAGTACGTAGGGATGCTGCGATCCAACTTTTTCACTGTCGATCTGATACCGATACCACAGCCCTAGTACCGATCCGATACTGATTTGGTATTCAGTTATCTCTACTGCCAGTGGCAGCCCGGTGCTGCTGCTGTGTTTGAAACATAGAACTGCAGGGACCAAAGTTCACCAAACACAGACCCACTCTCCTCTCTTCTTCGTGTGTTACAATGAAGTGCTGGATGGAAAAGCTGGAGCGGATTTGTGGAATGGAGTGCTAGAATCGCAGTGCTAGTATCGCGCTTTTCCCCTGCAGTTCGATCTAATCCAATCCACGTTTTTTGGCTTGATAGCAGCATATTTTTGATCTGCGATCCGGATCGCAGCATCCCTAGTAGTATGGTTTTGCCTCAGTTGGTGTTGTAAAGAGAATTTTAGTTGTAATTTTTTTTCCTTTTTCTGTCAACAGGATGTCATGTGAACATAGTAATCCGTTGGTTGCTGAGTTTTTGCAGCGTCCTGTGCGTAATACACTGTCTCAATTTAAAAAGGCCGATTTTGTTGACTTAGGCTGGGAAAAACCTGAGCAGGTACCTAAAAAGGTTGAGTTAAGGGTCATTGTTGAGGAATTGGCAGAGTCAAAGGGTAGTTTGGGACCTGGGCAGGGTAAAGATTTTGATGTAGAGCTTTCAGGGACACGTGAGAAGCTGTCTGTGGAGAAGTACATGCAGCTTGAGAGGGAGAAGCTCAAACTGGAAAGAGAAAGGTTGCAGTTTCAGTTGGAGCATGAGAAGTTGCGGGCTGAGCAAGCACAGAGAATCAGGGAGACAGAGATACAAGCAGAGAGGCTGGTTTGGAAAGGGAAAGGTTGAAGTTGGAGCAGTTAAGGTTGGAGACTGTAAGGGAGAGGAAAGCGGGTGAATCTCTCTTGGGCACTGGGGTACCAGGGCAACCTGTTGGTCCTGCTGGCTTTAATGTTGCTGGTAATTTGCGCTTGTTACCCAGATTTAATGAAAAGGATCCTGACACATTCTTTTCTTTGTTTGAGCGGGTAGGGGTGGCCTGATACAGATAGAACATTAATGCTACAGTGTGTATTCACAGGTAAGGCATATGAAGCATATTCTGCCCTTAATCCTGTGGATAGCTTGGATTGTGCCAAAGTGAAGGCTGCAGTGTTGAAAGCATATGAATTGGTGCCAGAGGCATATAGGCAGAGGTTTAGAAGCTGGAAACAGGTTGCCAGGCAAACTCATGTTGAGTTTGCGCGTGATATTTCAGCTCACTTTGCTCGCTGGTGCTCTGCCTCTACTGTAAATAGCTATGGGGATTTGAGTGATCTCATTGTTTTGGAACAATTCAAAAACTCTGTTCCACACCACATTGCAGTGTATATAAATGAGAACAAGGTTAAGACAGCATCAGCAGCTGCAGTCTTAGCAGATGAAAAAGTCTTCACCCATGCTGGTGGCTCAGAACAGCGTAAATATGGTGTAAATGTCATGAAAAAAAGAGAATGGGAGGTCTAATCCAGGCAAATTTGTTTGGGCTCAGCAAGGTTCTCAGGCCAGTGTCAGAAGTGTTCCAGGGACAGATGGGAAATTTGATCCGGGATGGGTCTGTCATTCCTGTAAAAATAAGGGTCACTGGAAAGGGGAATGTCCGCTTTCTAGGTCGGATTGAAGTTCAACTGAGTCTAGTGTGTATGTGAAGTCTGCTGGTCTTGTGGCTCCATTGTTGCCAAAGTAGGATGATGATATTTATGCCCCTTTAATGACAGAGGGTTTCGTCTCTCTTGGTGATGGTGAGCGGAGGCCTGTTAAAATTTTGCGAGATACAGGGGCATCACAGAGTTTCATCTTGAAGGAGTTACTGCCGTTTTCATCAGCTACTGACACAGGTGGTACTACTCCAGTTCTTGGCATTAGTTTGGTCCCCTTATTTGTACCTTTGCACCGGCTTAACCTGTTTTCTGACTTGGTTAATGGCGAAGTGGTCATGGGGGTTTGCAACTCATTGCCTATGGACAGGGTGGACATTATCCTGGGTAATGACTTGACTGGGGCGAAGGTGTGGAAAGATGTTCCACCACCACTGGTAGTGACGGCTTCACCTAGGTGTTCTGATGAGCTGGAACAGTGTACAAGACAACATCCAATGTTTTCACTGTGTGTGCTGTGACTCGAGCAATGAGCAAGGCTAGTTCAGACATCGGTAGAGAGGAGCTCATTTCAGAGCAGGCAGTAGACCCCACTTTAACACCTATGTTTGACATGGTTTGCCCTATGAGCAAGGCAAGGGAGCTGAAAAATTGCTACTTTCTTCAATAGGGTGTGCTGCTGAGGAAATGGTCTCTTGTTGTTGACAATGTGGAAGTGGACCAGGTGACTCAGGATGTGGTGCCAGCTACATTCAGGCAGTTGGTGTTGAGCATGTCACATGATGATGTGGCTGGGCACTTGGGAGTGAAGAGGACCTATGATGGTGTGCTTCGTAGGGCTGACCCAAAAAATTCAAAGCTTCGTTCAATGGCACAGGATTCGATTGTGACAAAAAAAAATCGAAGCTTCGGCGCTTTTTCCCCCCCGTTTTTTTGGGGGGAGGCCTTAAACGCAACACTAACCCCCACCAGTCCGATACTGACATCGAGCGCACTCAGAGCTGGCAGACATGTCCAAGAGGTCATCAGATGTGTGGTTGCACTTTAAAATATGCCCCGATAACCCCCAGAAAGCAGAGTACCAGATTTGCCAAAAGCAATTGGCATATCACAACTCAACAACAAATTTGGGAAATCACTTGAAAAACGTAAGTAGTAACTAGTAGGCCTAATATGCATTTTCCAGTTCCACCGGTCCGCTCTGAGTCTGGTGTCAGAGACACTTGTGATGCTCTGAGTTGCGCATCTGTTTGATTGTGCTGCAGAGTGCGCGAGGGTTTTAATTTAGTTTTCAGTCAAAAGTTAAACACTACTTATCACCGACCATTAGTGTTTTTTCGTTTGTGAATATTTTTATCTTAATTCTAGTGTTGGAAGAAACTATGTTTTCGGCATAATTTTTTTTTTTAAACCCCCCGTCATCGTCGAATGCTTCGAATTAAATTCGTTCTGAGCTCCGAAGCTTCAAATGTCCATAAATGGATTCGAAGGTCAGTCCTAGTGCTTCATCATTTTTTTTTTGGCTTCTGTTGAAGCGTGACGTGTCAGCATATTGTAAAATGTGTCACACATGTCAACTGACTGGCAAGCCCAACCAGAAGATCAAGCCAGCTCCATTGTGTGCAATTACAGTAGTGGAGAACCCATTTGAGCACTTGCTTGTGGATTGTGTGGGTCCACTGCCAAAGAGTAAAAAATGGCAACCGTTACTTGTTAACTGTTATGTGCAAGAGTACTAGATACCCAGCAGCATTTCCTCTACGCTCTATTAAAGTTAAGCCTGTGATAAAAGCTCTGACTAGCTTCATCTCCACTTTTGGCATTCCGAAGGTCATACAAACAGATCAGGGAAGTAACTTGATGTCTCGAACTTTTGCTCAGGTGCTGAAGCAGCTTCAGGTGCAACATAATATCTCAAGTGCTTAACATCCAGAGTCTCAAGGAGCTCTGGAGAGGTTTCACCAAACTTTGAAGTCAGTGCTGAGGTCTTATTGTACTGAGCTGTCCCATGATTGGAAGGACGGTCTTCCCTGGCTGTTGCTCGCAGTGCGAGAGGTTTGCCAAGAGAGTACAGGGTTTAGCCCTAATGAGTTGGTTTTTGGTCACAAAGTCTTTGGTCCTTTGGCAGTTTTAAGTGATCACTGGAAAAGTGTTGATTAGGTTGGCAGTTTTAAGTGATCACTGGAAAAGTGTTGATTAGGGTTGGGGTCCGGATCCGGTTCTTTTTTGGAACCGGGTCCAAAGTTCCGGTTCCATCACATTTGGAGTAACGGTTCCTGCAAACGGCTCCTAGATTGTTACGGGCCGCATATTTCTGTCCGAACCCGACCGAGCCCGACATTATTTAATTACTAAAGCACTGAGTTTGTGTCACACAGTTGTTATGGTTACAGGCTATTTAACAGGCCGGGCGTGCGCCGTGGGTGCTCCAGAGAGGGAGACTTCCGTGTTTGAGATGAGAGCGGGCAGCGGGAGGTCCGCTTCCAGCGAGGGGAGCGGTAGAAACAAACAGCCAATGTGTGTGTGTGTTCTGTTCAGGTGTTGTCACGTAAATAACAGTACCCAAGCATGAATGCATGTAAGTATTTTTTATTACATTGCTGTGGTTAATTTGAGGTAATAGTGTTACTGTAGAAATCAGAGAATCACTTTTTGTTGTTATATATTCTCAGGGAGATGATACAAGCTCTAAATCTGAAATACACACCACACACAAATGTGTATTTTCATCTAATTGTACTGTGCAACAGTTAGAATAAAGTTTTTGTATTTGTATGATTGCATTTGTGTTTATTAGGGCTGTCAAAAAATTTGAAGTTCGAAATATATTCGAATATATATATATTTTTTATAAGTTCGAACCTAAATTTGATAATTCGAATATCATTTATAAATTCATACTATTAATAACGTCGTATATCATGGCGAATCCCGTTCGGGCAGAAATGGCTCGCGCACAAGCCGGGCCAGAGAGGGACGCAGACCCCCAAATTCCACCAGATGCGTGTTGGTTGCGTCTGTGCACGCAACGGATAACTAGCGCAGCCGTTCCGCAACGGACCCGCATCCAGTGGAATTCCGGCGAGAGACGGAGGGAGAGGCAGGGACGGAGTGGCACGGACGGAGTAGCCCGCTGCGCCAACAGCACCCACTGCGCTGTCCGCGATGTATGACCTGTTCGGGGAGACATACGGGGAGAGTGGTGCACCTGCTGCCTCCCTGCCTACCCTATGCACCCTATGAAAACTATGCACTGAATTATCCAAACATTGCGGTCAGAACGGGTGTTTTCATCCGAGTGTCACGTTCATACGCCAGCAATAAGCATCTTATTTATATTTGTGTTTTTTTTGTTTTTGTTTTTTAAAATAATAAACAAAAATATAATAATAACAAATTAATAAAAAAATTAGGGACGCACAATAACTTTTCTTTTAAACCGATACCGATAACCGATAACTTTCAGCTCCTAAATGCCGATACCGATAACTGATAACCGATAACACACACACACACATACAGTGTGTGTATAAATATACACATATATATATATATATATATATATATACCTAAGATCATGACATCAATACTATGAACAAAACCAAAACAGTTTTGACTCTTTAAATGAAGAGATATTTATTTTTTCCAATGAAAAACTATTGGCAAGCATCTCAAACATTTTCGAAAAGATATCAAACAAAAAAACTATTTGATATCTCAAATGAACATCAATTTAAATAAGGTGCATTACTTACTGATATAAAAATAAAGGCCCCTTGAACTGATGCAAATACATGCATCAGGATTACAAACTGAAAAAGTTCATTCCAGAAGTTCAAAAAAATATATATATATATAGAAAATGATTGCACTGAACAAGTTAGACTTGTGTATGTAAACAAACTGAAAAAGTGCATTCCATAGTAACAAAAAAAAAAGGTTGAAACAGTTTTGGCTTATGGTTCCATTCAAATGAATACCTTTTCACTAAGGTAAATGAGGTTCAGTTGTTCTTTTATGAGAGAGAGAGAGAGAGAGAGAGAGAGAGAGAGAGAGAGAGAGACAGAGTTAACGAGTTAACGAGTTGTTTTCCGACATGATGGGTTATTCTTGAATTTTCCCAGTCAGAAAGAGTTTTTCTGATTATGCCGACGTCACTTGAATGCAGCATTCACTGCAGGCCATTCAGGTCTCATAGTGGGAGCGGGGCACTGCTGTGCTGACAAAATTATATATGCTGTTGGGGCTATTCGTCATGATATCGGACTTATCGGAATGACGTAATAATTTCCTGTTATCGGCCCGATAGATATCGTGCATCCCTAAAAAAAAATTAATAATAAATTTGAATATTATTCAAACTCTACTAAATTAATTCGAAAATATTCGAACTCAATTTCATGGTGCTTTTGACAGCCCTAGTGTTTATTATATACTTGTTTAAGTATAGCAAGTATAATGAATATAATGTAGGAATCGGTAAGAGGAATCGGACCGTTAAGAGGGAATCGGAATCGTTAAAATCCTAACGAGTCCCAACCCTAGTGTTGATCCTCCTGACAACATTCTGACTTATGTGAATGACTTTCGTTGCCGTTTGTATACTGCTTGTACAACTGCCCGGAAGAAGCTTGGTGTGGCTCAGGAGAAAATGAAGGATCTTTTTGATCAGAAGGCTAAAGCTTGCCAGTTTCAGCCAGGTGATCAAGTTTTGGTATTGCTGCCAATTGTAGGCTCTCCTTTTCAGGCAAAGTTTCATGAACCGTACACAGTTAAGAGCATGATGTCTGAGTGTGACTACCTTATCCATACCCCTGAGAAGAGAATGGTGTCATATCGATCTACTGAAGCCATATTATGCTTGGCAGGCATATGTTGGGGCTGTGAAGGGGGGTAGTGTTGCATCACTGCAAGCTGTCACCTTGTGATAGTTCCTGCTTCTAAAATGTGAGAACCTGCTGCTCCTCTTGGTCTCACTTTACGGTAAACTTTTTGGACTGTTAGTCATAAAAAAAAAAAAACAAGACGCGTAGGCTACATAGGAGTCTTATGATGTCGCTTGTTGTGTTATTGGGAGCCAGAATAGAAGGAGTCATGGCTCAAAACTTACATTTTATTACATACCGGCCGCCACTGCCCGTCAACAAAAACAAAGACCACTATGGTTAAATGTGATAAGACGAAAGGACTGGACGGAGGCGATGTAGCACTATTGTGTAAATGTTCATGTGTATCAATAGCCATTTTATTGTTTCGAGGCTCGATATGTCCTCTGGAGTCAAGATGTCCACACACAAAACACATACACATACATCAGTATGCTGTGTTGCCAGGAGTAGCAAAGGGAAATTCATTGCTCCTGGCAGATTGTGTAAACAGCCTTCGCAGGCAATGACACATTTGATTAATTGAATTCTGCCACCATTTTGCCACCACAACAAGGAAGACGTGGGTGATTGTCACACATTGCACACATCAGCAGTGGGAGGCCTTGAGTTTCTCATCCTTGCACACTGAAATTTAAGATTGATTAAACCAATTTTGTACGGTGTGCCATCTGTATTTAAAAATTATTTGTCCCGGAGTCACTAACACAAATAAAACATATGACACACAAAAAGATGCACATGGTTTATGAGGATTATTATGATAGAATGAGTTTAATGAGACTGTTTCCTGCAGTGGGTGTCCTTTTGAAGTAAATACTGAAAATTGAATACAGCACCATTGTGAGATATACTCACGTAACACAAACCTCAACCCCAAAATAGCTAAAAATAAATCAAATTAGTCATATTAAACACTACATTATTTCTCTGTGACACTCCTTCATATTCTCTTACTTGAAATCTGTCTCTCATACTCTGACCACTTCCACACTCCTGTTTAAGTCGGTATGTGTGATAACATTGAGCTCTTTCTTTACTTGTAAGAAATAAGGGAAAACGGGGACAGAGAAAGTTAAGGAATAAGAGAAGGAAGCTTTACGAATTGAAAAAGAAATTGTCTTAAGGTCACCCAGAGGTGGGAAACTGTCTTCTCTAATGCACTTTCCATTTGTCAGAGAGTATCAGTCAGACGCACACACTGAGAGGCACACGCACAGGCAATACTGAGCGAATAAAACACACTGTCACCCATTTCAGGCATCATTACTCTGCAGAATGTTCCAAATTTGTTGCAGATACAATTTTACACGCTTTAACCGGGGAAACAAGCTGATGCGGAAAACTTGTACTGAAGAAATAAGCTGATGCAGGAAACTTGTACTTGTTAGGAAGTTATCATTCCTAACCTGACAGTTAGGCTTAGGGTAGCGCTGTTTGACGCAGTAGCCAAGTACTGTATTACGTTTTTTTTTTCATGACTTTTTAATGCCTTTTTTATGATGTACTACAATGTGACTTTTATGACATTTTTATGACACACTATTCTATGACATTTTTTCATCACAGTTTTAAAGACATATTCTTCTATGACATTTTTATTTACATTTTTACAGCAGATTTTAGCATGTGGATTTTGAGATGTCATGATAAAGCTTTGTCATAAAACAGCACTCTATTCCATAACCTTGGGATTTTTTTACATAAAAAAAGCTGTTCATTAGAAAGGACCAAAATAAATAGAAGTGGGGAATGACGAAGAAGTGGGCTGAGCTTTGAATGCAATAGACATAGCCAAAGATGGTGATGTTTTAGCCAAAATTTGAGCATGACACTAAGTATATGGTATACTATATAAAACCCTCTCGGGTCAGACAGACTAGTGATAATAAATAAATAAAAAATCAGAGTCTATTAAGAAAACAATCAGTGGTGAAATTCGTTCCAAGACACTTCAGGTAGATGAATAATCCTTCAAAGAAGTTTGATTTGAGAGCACATACCTCCTCAAAGTGTTTGCTCCGCCACCGTAAATCATCACCACATGACTCCCGAGCGCGGCACCGCTGCTGCTCACCGCTCCCTCAGGGGATGGGTCAAATGCGGAGAACAAATTTCACACACTCAGGTGTGTGACAATCTGTGGGACTTTAACTTTAAATCACCGTAGGCCTCGATGCTGCTCTGAGGGTCCTGCAGCGCACTCACTCACCTCAGTTTATTTGGATCAAGCAACTGGGTGATTTATTCATGCGTAGTAATGATTATGCCTACTGATTAAACACACGCGTCATTCTCGTCATTTGTCACGCTGTGGCTGTGCTGCCTGCCTGCTCTTTCCGGTTTTACGCCAGGCTCTGCTCCTTTCAAAGACTCCTTGCGAAGCATCCTCCGGGGTTTTTTTGGACCTAATTGTATTGCAGAGTTTTGCGCAGCAGCGACTGGATCTTTGCTCTCAAACCACAAAAAAATGTGATGGCACAACATTCTCCTTCAGTACATTATTCTATGCTTTCTTTTGATTTTTACATTGGCTAGTCATCCTGTTTAACCGTTGAAACAAGTTATAGGAAGCCTCTGCAAGTAATTGGTTGCTGGCAGACACTGCAATAAAATGGTTAATCACCAGTGCCGTGCACTGTAGAGCCGATGCACTGCTGGTTTTGCCGGCCTGAATAGAATATAATGTCTACTGTTGTGTACAGCATTTATAGACTGAGCTGAGTAGGCCTGGTGATGTGCAGGTTGACCCATAACCTGCGGGTCGGGCAGCATTGATCGTCTGTTAAATCGGTCTGTAAATGATAGGGATGTAACGATTCCAGAAACTCACAATACGATATTATCACGATAAAGAGTCCATGATACGATATACATCATGTTATTTATACAAGGGGGAAAAAAAGAGAAAATTTATTGTTAAAAATAGCTATTTTATTCAAAAATGGTGCATGTACACTGTACAGCATGTTATTTTTAACTTGGAAGCATATCATAAACAAATCAACACACAGATGTGCTTTCATTTCCCCCCTATTACTGCTAGGCAGGCAGACATTAAAGTGCCATAGTGAAGTCATGTCAATTAAAACTATAGTGACAGAATATGAAAATGGAAACATTCAGCATTTTGTAACCTACTCTGAACAAAAGTAGTGTAGTACTATTACTAGAAAGTCATCTGAATGACATCAAATTATGAGGATAGAGTAGTCTTAATATTCATCAAATATACAGAACTTAGAACAATCAGACCCCTGCAACTGAACATGAACATGAAATCCAAAGTACTTTGACTTTTTTTGTAATATTTTTGATCACATACCAGGTTATACGATTACTTTTTTATGATATTTTTGATCACATACTATACTATGACTTTTTTATCTTTTTGATCACATATGGCTTTTTAATGATATTTGTGGACATAGTATAGTATGTCCACAAATATCATTAAAAAGCCAAAAGTCAAAAGTCATTGTATAATAGTCAACAACTTTCGTAAGACATTGAATTTTATGGCTACTAAACAGAGTATATCAATCAATCAATCAATCAATTTTATTTATAAAGCCCAATGTCACAAATCACAATTTGCCTCACAGGGCTTTACAGCATACAACATTCCTCTGTCCTTAGGACCCTCACAGCGGATAAGGAAAAACTCCCCCCCAAAAAAACCCTTTAACGGGGGGGAAAAACGGTAGAAACCTCAGGAAGAGCAACTGAGGAGGGATCCCTCTTCCAGGATGGACAGATGTGCAATAGATGTCGTAGTATAGTATATCGTAAAGTTAAATAAAAAGTCACAGTGCCATATGCCATAAGATGTCATTGTATATAGTGCTGCACGATTAATCTAATCGCAATTGCGATGTCAGGCTGTGCGATTACATAACCGAACAAAAGGCTGTGATTTGCGATTTAATGTAAATAAATGTTAACGTGTGCCTGTGAACGTGACTACCTCTCCTGCAGTGTGTGGAGTTTGTTGACATCATGCCCACAAGCTATCCTATACTGTAGGTACAGTGCCGTGTGCTGCGCTGCTGTGTGAGTAGCGTGTTTGACTGTGCACAGTCTTTTGATGGTCATTAACACACTGTCCATAACAATAACTATGTCAGGCCAGTGCCCCCCCCTAATATAATGTAGGGGAAACACTGAATCAAGCAAGAAGACTCATGATACCATTTTTTTATTATATTGTAATTGCAATCGCAAATCGCGATATTGTCCACTCAAATTGCAATCACACATTTTTATCAAATTGTGCAGCACTAATTGTATAGAATGTCAAAAAAGTCATTGTATAATATGTTCTAAAATATAGAATGTCAAAAAAGTCATTGTATAATATGTTCTAAAAAACGTTTTTGTTTAAAAAAAAAAAAAAAAAAAAAAAAAAAAATCATATCACAGCATGTCCACAAAACATATTTCTGACTTACTATGTGACTTTTTTTTATCGCATCTAAATGGAATACTGCACTATGGCTGTTTTTGCACACTATAGTATGACGTATTTACTATTCACTTAGATGAATATAAGAATAACTCAATGAGCCTTAGTTGTCCTTACTTTAATACATTAATTTATGAGAAAACAACAAGATTTTGGTACAGCATGTCAACATAAACACAGATGAACTCTAAGGTCTCTTAAAATACCAAACCATGATAATGCACAAATCATATCTCCTTATGTCCAATATTTTTTTCTAATGTTCCCCACTTGTTCATCGTGAAATCAATATCATTCATAAAGCAATATCAATTTACATGCACCACTGAGCTCTGTCTTGAGCCGCCCAACAAGAGGTTGCTTCAAGTGCGTGCAATTGAAAAACAAAACACACCTCAAACACATGTCAAACAAAAAGATATTAACAGCAGATTAGCATCTTACTTGTTTTGTATCTAGGGATGCAAATTGTTTAGTGATTAATACCCTCATCATAGCACAAGAGATAACATGATTCATTAAGAAAATACAAGATGTGTTAAAAGTCCTTCAGTTTCCATCGGTTATATCTTGAGGGATATACATACTTGCAAAACATACATGTAATAGGTTATGGACATCTCAAAACAAAATAAAATAATGAATCAATGAATATTAATACATTAAACATCATAAAAAATGTAACATAACTTAGCAAATTATAAGATGAATAAACTACATCCCTTTTGATTCCCTTAAACCCACAGGTGTTCCCTATCTTTATGCAACTCGACTAATTACTTTGTCCATACCATCTAAACATTTGGTGTATTGCTTTAGAATACAAGAGTTGCATAGGGGGTGGATTTAAATCAACATAAAAACAATAGTGAACTAGCATTAACATTCATTAACTTATCGTACAAGAAAGGGTGTGGCGCAATTGCTATTTCTCTCATCAGAGATTCTACAATTGAGCAAGGTTACATTTAAGAGGATTTAAGACGTGACATTTGCCCATGGAACAACCTTAACTAAATTATGTACTCTGCAAAGGAGCCACATAGTTTGCTTCACATTAGTCTGAGCAAAATGAGCAATTACTCTGGTCTAGTCAAGAATCAGTTTGTGTTGAAAATTACCTCTGCATTGTGTGTGAAAACAAGGTACTTAATGTAGAGCAGGGATATCGACAATTGAAGCGTGATGATGGAGATTAACCTGTGACACTATAAAATCAACTGCTTCTCTTTGTGGATCTGTGAAAGGAGGTCAAGTAATGACCAGCAAAATAACAACCTTGGTTGGTCTCGCTGAACTCATCTCCCAAATCATAGTCAAACAAGTCCCACACTGCTAAAGTAAGTTGAAGTGGAGTCAGCATTGATGAGTGGGATGAAGTTGCCAGTTTCTGGCATACCCAACACTCAGTCAGACTAATGTTCCTGGCATAGTTCACCATCACTTCCACAGACTAGCAGTATTATGAAATCTTTGTTTCCCACTTTGCCATCTCCTGATGTGCAGTAGCGAACTTTGTCTTCTTCCATTAGGTTTGTTTTGTCCTCCAGTAGTGCTATGGTCAAAGCACTCTGATTAGTGTGTTAAAGATTAGGATTCTTGTCTGTACTGCAATCAACTGAGCCCTCGTGCTGTCATTCCTAAGGATGAGAGCACCTCTGCCTGTGCCAGTGAGGAGGAATGGGGGCATTACTCCAACCGCAACCACTTCTTGGCACCTTCAGTGCCCTTGTTTTTCCTGTGTGGCTTTTTCCGCAGCTTGTTGCATAGACCCATTCTGGCTCTCCTTCCAACTACAAGGCAGTTCTTGTGGTTAGCAGAACTTAGCATGGACCTCTTTACCTGAGAAATAGAGACATGAACACAAAACAAATTAAACACACAAGAAAAACAATCTCTTGGCTTATGTTTTTTTTTTATTGATTGATTGATTGATTGATTGATCTGTTTATTTAAGTGTCAAACACCATAATTGGTGCCCAGCCCTCATGGGCTTATTAGACACTGAACAGTAAATAATACATCAAATAATTCCACGATTACATCCATGATAACCACGTGACATAATACATAACAGAGAAAAACCTCTGAAAATAGGGACACATACAAATAAAAAAATAAAAAATAATTTGTTATACAGGGTACAGAATACTTTGCCGCAAGTACCATGCCTTTTCTATAAATTTTGCCAAGGCAAAAACATTTTCAAACAACCAACACAGAATCTCACCTTCATATTTCCAAAATAGATCAGGATTTTTTAACTGAATTGATTCAAAAAGAGAATTCCTTAAATCACCATATAAAGGACAATGAAAAACAAAATGAAATTCATCTTCCACAACCTGGAGATCACAAAATTCACACAAACGTAAATCTTCTTGTATGCCTTTAAATCTTCCCACTTCTACTGCCAGAGGTAAGGTACCAGTTCTCAATTGAGCACAGAGGGACCTCTGCCTTCTCTTTAAATTAAGGACAATATAAGGTTCTGTAGCATAGTCATTCTTAAACTGAACATAATTTCTGAGCTTTGGCTTCTTCCATATATCCTGTTTCCATTGATCTTCATACTTCATAAACATTTTTTGTTTAACACAATTTATATTACATTGCAGATTATTTCTGAACATTATATGCATGTCAGACAATATTATTGAAACCTCTCTAGACCAGGGATGATGGTTTGCCCTGTCCCAATTAAAATTTTTCCTAGTTAGCCTTTCCTCTGGCAGACTGACAAGACGGTTCCACAATCTCACCATTTCACATCTTTGTTTTATAATACATGGATCCCATCCTGCATCCCCTTCAATAGCTACCTTTGCTGCATATTCATGCACACCAAGAAAACACCTCAAAGCACGATTCTGAACCGAGTTACACTCAAAAATTTCTTCAAAGCCCCAAACCCCTGCAGCATAAAACAAAACTGAGTCAACCAAGGATTTATAAAGTTGTGGAAATGTAGAAAAACCAAGATCCGTACATGACTTCATTTTACTTAACACATAGCCTAACGCTCTTCCAGCGGACTCTGCTAATATTTTTCTTCCCTCTGAAAACTTCATATTTTCATCAAAGACAAAACCAAGATATTTATAATGACAGGTGTACTTTAAAGGCACAGAGCCAAACTGAAATGTACGCTTACTCTGTAATTCGCTTTTTTCCCTAAAATGAACAATTTGTGTTTTTTCACTATTAATGGCAAGACGCCATTTACTGCACCAAGAATTCATAATATTCAGCATATTTTGTAAATTGACTTCATTTTCAGCAATCAGAATAATGTCATCTGCATAAAACAGAATACTTAGATTCATATCCTCTATTGGAACACCAAGATTAACCTGTTTAATTTTTTGAGCTAGTTCATTTATGTAAAGAGCGAATAGAGAAGGGGAAAGTAAATCTCCCTGCTTCACCCCAGAAGGCGTTGGGAACCAGTCCGTTCTTAAGTTATTTACTTGTACACAAGCAATGGGGTCTCTATAAAGGGCTTTTATAGCGTTATAGAATTTTCCATTGATACCAGATGAAAGTAATTTAAACAACAAAAGGTCTCGGTTAACACAATCAAACGCCTTTTTAAAATCAACAAAGCATGCAAAAGTACTTTTACCCTTCTCCAAACGAGCTCTCACCACAGAAGATAACACATAAATATGATCAATACAGGCCCTATTTTTCCTAAAACCATTTTGCTCATCTACTAACCCTCCATTAGATTCCAAAAAATTATTAAGTCTGTTATTAAGGACTCCTGAATAAACTTTGTAGACTGTGCTAATCAAACTAATGCCTCTATAATTTAACGGTACTCTGGAGTCATCTTTTATAGATTTCGGGATGGGTTTAATAATTGATCTATTCCACACAGATGGGATAATACCATTATGAAAACATATGTAACACAAGCAATGTAGGACATTACATAAGTTAGGGTTTTTAAGGACCTCATTAGGGAGGTCCTCAATGCCCACAGCTTTATTTTCTTTAGCTTTGTCTAGCACTTTAAGTACCTCCTCTACTGTAATCTCACTGTTGAGTATATCATTTTGATGGTATATGGTATTATTCATCCCAGTTTCCATCTCAAGTTTTACTTTACAGATTTCTTCTAAGAAGAGATCATCAAATAAAGTGGAACTACTACAAGCATATAAATTACTGTAATCTTTTTCCCACTTTTTTAATATTTGACCAGACTCAAAAGAGGATTCACCATTTTCCATTAAAACCTCCATAACCTCCGCTTATAAGAATGGATATCCTCATAAAAAGTCATGGATTAGTAAGCCCTGAAAAAGTCATGTAAGGAAAAAAAAGTTCATAAAATGTTGTTATACAGTATGCCAAAAAAGTCGTAGTATAGTATTTCATAAAAAGTCATTGTATACTATGTCATAACAAATGTCATTTAAAAAAATCAGGGTATAGCATGTCATAAAATTTCATAAATAGTCATACTTTTGTACTCTATTAGAATCATCAGAAAGTTATTATATGGTATGTCATAAAAGTCATAGGATAGTATATCAAAAAGTGCCATAAAAACATAAAACATAAATCATTGTATTATATTCCACAAAAACCGTCAGAGTGTAGTATGACAAAAGAGGTATACTTTCTTGTAAAAATGCCATAGAAGTGCCTCATAAAAATGTTATTAAAGAAGTCATAGTACAATATGAAATAAAAACGTGGTAGTATAGTATGTTCAAAAAAAAAATTTGAAAATGCCACACTATATGTTCAGAAAATATCAAAGTGGCATTAAAGGCCAAAAAATATCAATAAAATGAATAGTATATTAAGTCATGAAAATGTCATAGAATAGTATGCCACCAAATTGTCATTAAAGAAGTCAGTATCCTATGGCAGAAAACAATGTCAGAAAAAAAAAATCAAAGGACACTATGCTATAAATTTGTCACAAAAAGGTCTCAGTTTAGTATGTCATGAAATAATTTCATTGTATAGTCTGCCATAAAAAAAAATATATAGTATGTCATAAAAATGGGAGAAGTCACAGTATAGGATGTCACAACAGTCATAAAAAGTCATAGTATAGTATGTTATAAAAATGCCATTAAAAGTCAGTGTATGTTAAGTCATAAAAAGTCTCAATGTAGTATATCAAAAAAAATGTCAAAATACTTCATAGTATAATATGCCAGTAAGGGCCACCAAAACAGGCCAAAAATAGTTATTAAAAAAAAAAAAAAATAGAATTAAAGTATAGTTTAAAAGTGGCATATAAGCACCATAAAAAGAACCATAAAAATGTCACAAAAATGTCCCAGTTTAGTATAACATAAAAAAATGTCATAGTATGGTATATCATAAAAAATATCGTAAAAAGTTATAAAGCAATTTGTAATAACAAAAGTCACTAACCATTAACAGCTTTATAACCACCATGGAAAAGTTACATCTGTGAAACTATTGACAGGACACCTCAAACTGCAAACAAGGTTTATTATGACTTTCTATTATGATTTTTTTTTATCCATTAAGGGTTTTATATTTGTAAACGTTTGTAAAATATGTACCATGGGACCCGAGAACATGATCAAGGTCCTTATCTTATCTTAACCCCCAGACACCCAGAGCCTCCTCACATATAGCATGCTAAGTATGAAGGACTCTTTGGCCTTCCAAAATACCACACCATGACAATGCACAAACCATACATTCCTTCATGTCTAATCATTTTTCCACCACCCAATCAAGGTGGATCTGCAGCCCCAAGATATTATGCATCACAGCAGAAGGCAGAGTGAGGAGGGTTGGAGGAGAGCGGTATCTCTCTTGTTAGCTCATATCATAACGTGTTTCCTCATGTTCTCAATAAAGCTCTGGTGACTGAGCTGCGCTGGCTTATTGTGAGATAATTTCACAGTTCTGATGTAAAACAAGAGTCAGACAAGTGATACATATCAAGCCTCTCTGTCACTGCACACTCAGTCGCCGTAATACAACAAATGGTTGAGTGCATAAAACTGCTGGCACACATACATCTGGAAATGTGACCACCAGTGTCCAAACATGCGAGCACCTGCCAAGTGCTGCACTGTGGGAAAGATAATTTTATGTTTCTAGTGAAAGTTTGTAGAACTGCCTCCTCTTGCAAATGAACATCTGTCTTTCTGAAGTGAGGTTTTTAAAAGACGTGAGAAGATTGCTGAGTGAGTGGCCAGTAGTATCAGTAGTTTAGGTAGAGCCATGTATGCACTTTTATTTGTTGTTGCTTTTTCTGGTCGAGTTCAGTTGGTTGTTGCTGATGGTTTTATATCAAGTCCCCAAATGGTTGTCAAAGATGTTCCACAAGGGTTAATACTAGGTCCCTTGCTATTTTAAAATTTAAAATTTCATAAATAAATGTTAATTATTTATGCTGATGATACCATCTTGTATGCCATCCCTTCTTGTTGGGAACACATTTATAAGGAGGTGATATGACCTGACACTACCATATCCATTACATATCTGATTAAATCGGTCTTTGCCGCAAAGTTACATTCTGCATTAACTAGCTTACAAGTAGCTTGTATGATTAGTTTCTGTTGCAGCAGTGGTTATGTTTTCACTATGAAAGTGGTTTGATACCTCTTATGCTTAACTTATCGGTGTGATGATGTTTTTACCTTATTAACATTAACTTTCATTCTTCAAAAGCTATCATTAAACAAGATGATTATTGCTTTGTTTGCCGACAAAACTAACTTCGGTTTAGGTAACAAAACTAATAATAATAATTTAACAAGTGCTACTTTAAAAAATGTTATAGTGAAATGTTCATTTTCTATGCTGATGACACCATCTTGTATGTCATCTCCTCTTGTTGGGAACACATTTATAAGTAGGTGATATGACCTGACTCTGTTGCAGCAGTAGTTGAATGTTTTTATGACATAAGTTGGTTGAAACCTCTTATGCTTAACTTGTCAGTGTGATGTTTTTATGTTATTCACATTTTTTAAAAAAGTATCATTAAACAAGATGATTTTTGCTTTGTTGGTTTGGAAATGGATTTATCATGAATTTAGATCTTTCACCTAGGGTGCTTTCACACCTGCCCTATTTGGTTCGGTGCAATTGTACTCAAGTTCGTTTGCCCCCTAAGTGCTGTTCGTTTGGGCAGGTGTTAATACAGCAATCACACTCAGGTGCACACCAAAACAATCGGACCGAGACCTTCTTGAAGAGGTGGTCTCCGTCTGGTTACAAATGAACTCTGGTGCAGTTTGTTTGTGGCACGAACGTGTTCCGACCTCAATCCGAACCAACTGCAGTCACATTACACTTTGTTTGGGTTAAACATGAGCATGTTACAGTCCTGGAGGATTATTAATGTGCACCTCCTCCTGTACTGCCTTAATATGCACATTCAGCACATCCAGTGCATCAAAACATTGTTTCCTAGTTGGAGCCGTGCCTCGTTTTCAAACTGTATGGTTTGTCTAGAATGAACAATGACAGCAATATAGTCCACGATGACCAGCGCTAAAAACAACCTGCGTAGTTGTTCCTCCATTGTAACATTAGAAATCCACCAAACCTGCCTCCTGTCCTACTCAGACTTTCTGGCTCTTTCTGCAACTATTTCTGGGAACAAGATTCCACTGGAGTTATTCGAAAGCCTGGTTTGTCAAATACAATGCTGTAAGGTGGCTTTTGCATCACAACAGAAGCCACGGGCTGCCGACCAGGCTGTCGTATTTGACTTCCTGGGTATGAGACAGGTTGATATATTATTAGACTGATCTTGATCTCAATCTTCATGAATAAATAAAGCTTTATTAACTGATCTTAGTCATAGTGATATATCATTAGACACAGTGGTCACTATAGATTCACTGGAAGTAACAAAAGTAAATCTTCGTAGCCTCTAGCACAAATTTTCCATTCATCACACCAGTCTCACATCTTGATATCACATCTGTCAAGAAACACCAAAATATGAAAATGATGATTTTTCAGTGTCTTTCCCTGAGTATTTCATCATTGTGGACAGGAAAGACCCATTAAAGATTTTTTTCCTCCTCACGAGCATACAAATGAATAAAAAAAACACGAAACATTTCATTATTTTATTTGTGTGGTTTCAAGCAGAGTTTATAGTCTGTGTCATTGTCGCTTTAATGACTTATTCATAAACCCTGTCAGAGGCTGAATCTATTTTAACAAATATACAGCGGTATGACAGTTCTGCATTTGGCCCCACTGAATTTTTCATAACATGAAACAGAGTGGGGAGGAAAAGGAGGAGGGAGAAAAGACGGGTAAGGCGTTACGAACAAAACACACATAGAGTGTGAGTGGCACACATGAATAAAGGACCTCTATCTCTTCTAAGGGCAACATGCAGACATTCAAGGGGAGGGCCTGATATCAGATGTGTCCATGACCTGCTTATTGTTAAGTATAAGTAGCCTTTGTGTGTAAGGACGCTCACAAGTGGAGAGAGGTGTTATTTCCCTTCTTCTTTCCCTCCATCCTTACATCTACCAAACCAATGGACACAGCTTCTTCTCTCATTATCTTTTTGTCGTTCTCCAGTTTTTATTATCTTTTCTCCTCTCTGCTACTTTATCTGACTCTTCCTCTCACACACTCTCCCACGCAGCATTATTTTCAAAAAAAGAGGACGTCTTTTATCAAAGTTTGGAAACCTCCTTCCTTTTGCCTTTCTTACTCTCTGCAGCTCTATTTTTTCCCCCTCAATATTCTTCATACCCTCTCTTCCTCATTTTCACACATCATTCAGCACTGAGTCATCCTCTCATGTGCATTCAGCATTTGTCCCTCTGTTGGGTCCTTCCTCTCAGCCAATCTCACCCTCCTATATAAATCCCTCCCACATCACCTCTCTGGGTTGCAGAGAAAATTGGAAACTTGTCATTGCTTTTCTAAGATTAACTTTCGCTTATACTGTACAACATTATCAGAAACAGACTCTAATGTCGTCCGTCTGTTGCATTAAGTAGCCTGTCCAGCTATGATATGATGGTAAAGAGAGACACTATATGGACACATGTCAGACACTTGACCATTACACCAACAGGGACTGTAATGACGTTGTGTTCAAATATGTATACTTTAATATGGAGGGCATGTGTGCCCATTCATTCTGTAGAGCATTTGTGAGGTCAGGCACTGATGTTGGACGAGAAGGCCTAGCTCACAAACTCTGTTCCAGTTTATCCCAAAGGTGCTCAATGGGGTTGAGGTGAGGGCTCTGTGCAGGCCAGTAAAGTTATTCCACACCTCATCAAACCGTGTCTTTATAGTCCTTGCTTTTTGTGGGGCACAGTCACGTTTGTGACGGCCTGCTGCCTCTAGGGCCTGCTGTTGTGTTTTGTGTTCCCTCTTTTGTGTTGTCTTCTTTCCCTGCAGGTCGTAGGTGGGGCTTGCCACACCTGGGTGGACCTGGCCAGTCCACAGGTGTATAAGAGCTGGCACTGCTCCTCACATTGCTCTCTGCTCTTCTCTGCTCTGCTCTGCTCCGCTCCATGACCTACCTGGTGCGGCTGCATCACTGCGCCCGCGATTCCTCGGCGCATTATGTTGTGGTTTAGTTAGTTCTGTTAGTATTTGATTATGTTGCCAATTACCTA
>NC_065528.1:15725189-15725345 GCF_006386435.1 Epinephelus moara
TAATTTATTATGCTGATCTGTTCTGTACGACATCTACTGCACGTCTGTCCGTCCTGGAAGAGGGATCCCTCCTCAGTTGCTCTTCCTGAGGTTTCTACCGTTTTTTTTTCCCCGTTAAAGGGGTTTTTTGGGGAGTTTTTCCTTATCCGCTGCGAG
>NC_065528.1:15725377-15728641 GCF_006386435.1 Epinephelus moara
AGCCAGAACTATAACTATAATATTATTACTTTCAATAATGTTGTTGTAAGCTACTGTCATAAGGACAGAGGGATGTCGTATGCTGTAAAGCCCTGTGAGGCAAATTGTGATTTGTGATATTGGGCTTTATAAATAAAATTGATTGATTGATTGATTAATGCCAGCGAAAGCTTGGAACTCTTCAGCTGTGGAATCAGTAGAGCGTTGGCAACTTTTACATACCATGTGCCTTAGCAGTCGTTGACCCCACTCTGGGATTTTACCCTGTCTTCCGCTTCATGGCTGAGTTGCTGTTGTTCCTAAACACTTCCACTTTCTAATAATATCACTGACAGTTGACAGTGGAATATCCAGCAGAGGTGAATTTTCACAAACCATCTTATTGCAAAGGTGGCATCCTATCATAGTGCCACGCTTGAAGTCACTGATCTCTACAGAACGACCCATTTTGTATCACAAATGTTTGCATATGAAGACTGCATGGCTAGGTGCTTGAGTTTATACACTTGTGGCAACGGATTTGATTGAAACACCCGAGTTTAATAATTAACAGGTGTGGCCAAATACTAATCCATATAGTGTAGTTTGACATTTTGGGAAATCTGATTTGCATTCCTGTCAAGTGGTCAATATTTTGAAAACAAATTCCCAAACACTGATATCAATTAGAGGTGATTACCACTCAGAACATGATGCTATTACTGTAGATAACAGGCTGCAGACAGAGTGCTTGACAACTGCTGATCTAGTCTGGGAAACACACTCAGCCAACGAACACACATGCTGTAAATTCAGAAGATAAGAGGCACTTTGCAACAACAGAACACAATACAAAAAGCTGCCACTTTGACCCACACTTAGTATGATCCTACCCACATACTGTACATCTGGTGGAGGTTTGGAGACTCAGAACATGATATAGTGTTTGCATATGCAGACAAAGTTCCAAGTACTACAACATGGCGAGGGAGTAGTTTGTTTGATGTCGTGACTGATCTGAAAGTGGACTAAGTGTTTTGTCTGTTGGAGTGCTTTTTAACACTGCTTTTAAGGGATACCTGCCCCATCATCCAACCGTGCGTGTTGTGTTTGTATGTGGCCTCAGCCACTCTCCCTAAATAAAAAAGGTCTTTTCCCTGCAGTAAAAGCAGAGAAAGTACAAGAGGCACAAACGGGGGGCGAGATGGGAAAAAAGGAAGGAAAAAGCAAGAAAAATAGCATCAGCAAAAACAATAAAGAGAAGGAGGACAGTGTGAGGTGAGGGGAAAATAGATTAAAAAAAAGTGTACTGCAGTTCAGCAAAACAATTTCAATTAGTCCATATGAAAGAGCGTTCCTTTTGCTCTGCTTTAAAATGTCATTTCTAATGGCCAGGATTACCAAGGCATTGTGTGATTGAGCTTTTGCACACTTTGAAGCGGTATACGGCTTGCTAATAAAATAACAGCAATAATTATGGACAAATGACATCAAAGAATAGTCTCAGAACAAAGAGAACCGTTTCAGGAGGTTTTTCACTCTATAATTTTTTTACAGCATTTTCTAACGCAAGGTTTCAGTTGTGCAGGATGAATTAACACAAAATGTATTCTTACTTGTAAAACTGGTTGCACTTGTGCTGTCTTTCTACAGAGACTTGTTTTTGGAGTCAGGACTGACAAACACTACCAAACAAGTACAACCTCTTTTTTTGGGGGGGGGGGCTGACCTGTCATTTTATAAATGTTGCCCTCAGTTCACAGAATTGGTCGGTTGAAAGTAAAAAGCAGCGAGAGAGCAAGATAAAGGAGACAGCGTCATGAATAAAATCAGTGTTTACGAGTAGGTTCACCTTTAGATCTGCTGTTGATATCAATCATTTTTTTTCGTCACCCTTTGAAACCCACCTGGGACTCGATGTGCCCCTGTTTCCATTGTTAGATAATGTTATTACCCATTCACTGTATATATTTACCCTTTAGTTCCCCTAATCCTCACTGCTGGACCTGCAGCGAATGTTAAGTAGGGATGCTGCAATAATACTACGGATTCTGTTTCTTAATACAAAACAGGATGCATTTGTGATGTAGAAACCTGCTAATATTCAACCACCATTCAGAATATGACAATCGGAATTTGGCGCGGCCATATAAACGGCATATTCTGTTTGAATTTTCAGAATTAGGCCTTTTTCCAAATTTAGCATTTTCAGATCAAGACGTGGGATATGCCGGTATTATTTGGGTTTTAATAGCATTCTGTGGACATGCATACAGCGCATTTGGAATATGCTACTCAAATGGGGGGTTTTTTGTATCACACATCCTCTTGTTAGTCTATGGTCGGCTCTGTGTCTCTCATGGCTATACTGTACACAAACCAACTTGCCAACAGTTTTAAGGCTGGTGACAAAATGCATGTCCAAAAGAAAAGGCCACATTTCTAGTGTTAAGAAGAAACACGCCTACTTTTAACCTCCTGAGACCCTGACATATGAGGATATGTAGACATCACATTTTGGGTTTACTTGACCCTATACTTCATTCAACTTGACTTAGACCTGCTGTCCTAATTCATGGACACATTGTTGTGCCATCTAGTTGTAGTAAGAGCACAATACACTTATCTATCCTAAAACAAGATGGCAGCCATCTCTGCTAAGTCAATCTGCAGCTGATCCCGACACAAAAGTGGACAAGGTACAAAACCTGATCACATTTTATGGTTGAAACTTGTTTATTTATTATATATATAATATATATAATATTCGTAGTTTGATATGGCAACAAATTTGACCAATTTTAGCAACTGTAACAAGCTAAGACACTGTTAATTAGAAAGTACTCATTTGAGGATATTGGGACTTTATTACTGCCTCGTTGGAGGACATTGGGACTTTATTATCATCTCATCTTTTTGACATTGAGACTTTATCATCGTCTCATTTGAGGACATTGGGACTTATTTGTCGTCTCATTTGAGGACATTGGGACTGTATTAGGGCTGTCAAAATTGCTCAAAAATGACGTTCGAATATTCTTTCTAAAAATAACTCATAGGTTGGAACCATTCGATTTTTATTTTTTTTTCGCATTATGTCCACAAGAGGGCAAACTAATACAAGGAAACATACTTGTATATGTAGTAATACAAGGAAACATAACTACTTGTAGGTATTTTTATTTCAACATAAACGTTTTTGAAAACATTTACATACCTACACATTAAAACACATAAAACAATTATCTATAACATTACATTATAAACGACCACGGACCTCTCGCT
>NC_065528.1:15729031-15731750 GCF_006386435.1 Epinephelus moara
ATTATTGCCTCGTTTGAGGACATTGGGACTTTATTATTGCCTCGTTTGAGGACATTGGGACTTTATTATCGCCTCGTTTGAGGACATTGGGACTTTATTATCGCCTCGTTTGAAGACAATGGGACTTAATTATCGCCTTGTTTGAAGACAATGGGACTTAATTATCGCCTTGTTTGAAGACAATGGGACTTAACTATCTTCTCGTTTTAGGACATTGGGACTTTGTTATCATCTCATTTGAGGACATTGTGACTTTATCGTCTTATTTGTGGACACTGGGATTTTATTATCGTCTTATTGAGGACATTGGGACTTTAATGCCGTCTCATTTTAGGATATTGAGACTTTATTGTCTCTGTTTAGGACATTGGGTCTTTGAGTTGAGTTTGAGAGGTTGATATTTTCATGGTCTTTTTCTTTGCTCCTTGCCATTGTCTGTGTGGCACAAGGCCACTAGCACTGTTAAATTCTTGGAAACTAGGTGTGCTTGGATGGAAATAGTGATACACAAGTGTCAGGGGGATTTTAAAATTAAGCTGTATCTTAAAAATGAAGTTATGTATTGATGTTTTCACTTTGCATCAATGATAATAGACTGTGGTCATCGAATCAATATATCCTTCCAAATCTATGTTACACCACTGCCACCCCTGTAAGACACAAGAGAAATATTTTTCCCATCAGCTTTTTTTTTAATGTTTTTTTTTTTTTTTTTTTTCCCACCCTTACCTCAAATCAAACACTTGCATGAATGTGCTCCTAAAATAAAACCCCCACACTAAATTAATTAAAGAAATCTAACTGAACATCCCTGAAATGTTGTCTTAGCCTTGAAAACTTTATATTAAAAACTTTGTAAGAAATATATTGTGTTGTGGCCCATGAAATCCCTCAGCTTTGGATAATTTAAAATAATATTGTTGTCCCTGGGAAAATAACTGTTATTACAATAACTGATACCTTCTTTTTTTCAAGTGATTGGATTTTGTCAATCTTGTTATTTATTTTTCACTTAGCGCTGCCAGATGTCTGTGAAACAAGTCAACATTTTGATTAATTTCAGATAAGCTCAGTCCAAACACGTCTGCATTCAGTAGCTGGCTGCTCCTACCTGTGCTTCAAATTAAATGATTTTGGCTGGCCACCAAGACAACTTGTTCCCTGTTACCACCCAGCAGAAGTCAAACCGCCCTCTCGGTACACAACTCTCTTCACTCATCCTCCAAATGCTGAAAGAGTGAGTGAGAATGTGTATGTGTAAAGGAATGTACAGATTCCACTGCAGGGACTGGAATCTGTGTTATACTGACAATGTGTGTGTCAGTATGAAGTAATGTACATGTATTTGCATGCATGACTACTTAAGCTGCATAGTTCTGTATGTGTGTGTCTTCTGAATGCTAATACACAGGTCACTCAGGGAACAGTATCTCTCCAATTTAACACAAGCAAGTACAGGCTGAAACTGGGGCTGACAGCGTGACATTAATTTGAAACCGAAGGCTCAGTCTAAAGGATAGGTGTAATATTCATTCTGCATACCTGTGCCCTCCCTGTAGTCAAATAGAGTCGGCTGTGTTAAATGGAAATTGATGCAGACATTAGGGATGCTGAGTTGGGAAGATGGCTCAGACTGGAATACAGAAAAACTTTGGGTCTTCAAAGCTGCAGCAGGCAGGATTTTTACTACTGACATTTGGAGTCAGACACTCACACTCACTCAGCAGTGTTTGCTGGTTGACAACAAAATAACTTAATTCACTGAGCCGACTGCTGACGACTTTTAAGGTGGAACGTTAAGTTGTAATGTTATGCAATGCATGAGTTGGTGACGCGAATCAATCAACACACCTTAAATTTCACTATGACAACTTTGACCATCACTTTAGTTTTTATACGACATACACTTTTAGTAATGAGAGGATCTTCAAGCGTTTATAGATATTAATTTCAGTCAGATTATGTAAACAACATATGTTCTAATCCTCACTTGGAGGAAAAAAAAAGTGTTGTGGAGCATTGTTCCTGTGGGCTCCGGCAACACTAACCCCCCGAACTTGCCTTAGAAGGACTAAATGCACAAACCTGCTATTTTTAAATATCCCATGGAGAAAGACTCTCTCACTGCAGCCTGTTTTACTTTGTTCTGGAACTGTCTGCATGTAACCCTGTTCTGTGAACGATAAACGAGGCGCAGACTTCCATTTGTGTCACCGGTGATGAGGAAATACAGTGAGTGCTGGACGGAGCACTGAGTGACAACAACCCCACCCACATTCAGGAGTACTGCATAAGTAATAATCTTATTATATAATGACAAAAACTCTGTGTGTGGGTGTGTCTGTGTGTGTTGCACATTTTTCTCCTCACTGACTTGGTCAATCCATGTGAAATTTGGGGGTCATGGGAGGATGCGAATGAAGCAATATTATATCAATTGGCCAAAGGGGGGCGCTATAGCAACCGACTGAAATTGCAAACTTTGAATGGGCATATCTCATGCCCCGTGTGTTGTAGAGACATGAAACTTTGCACAGAGATGCCTCTCCTCATGAGGAACAAATTTGCCGCTGGTTATATAGATTTTTCGCCACTTTGGATATTGAAAAACACTTCGAATCGATCTCTTCCTAGGAAGTTTGACTGACCTGCATGAAACTGGGTGAACATAATCTAGGGACCAATATCTAAAGTTCCCTCTTGGCAAAAGTTGGAAAAC
>NC_065528.1:15731791-15740742 GCF_006386435.1 Epinephelus moara
CATCAAACAAAATGGGGGCGCTAGAGAGCTAATTTCTTATCTAGGCCTAACGGCCATATCGATTTTTACTAAACTTGGTAGATATGTAGAACAGGACACCTCAAGGTGACTGGAGAAATTTAACTCAATTGGCAACTGGGTGGCGCTATAACAACAGAAAAATGCTTAAAAATGGCTAAAATGTGACAGATCGCTGTGGCTCCCCCTGTGGCTGAATGTTTGTTTTTTCTTCTAATTTTTGGTATGACTAAGTCATGGTATGGTATGCTGTACATAATCACGGGAACTGTCAGTGTGTCATTCTGTCAGTCACTCATTCTCATACTGACTGACATGGTCAATTTATGTGAAACTTCACAGGCATTGAGGATTGGCATAGGTAGCAGGTGACAAAGCTACCAATGGGTATGGACTAGTTTAAATTAACCTAAAAACAACAAACAGCAACAATGTATGTCAACGGCAATAAAGATGTTTTCACATATCCCTGCAATTTAAATAAGTTGCCAGTTTTCTACCTAGAAGTGTTGTTGTTTGCACAACGTCAGAGTGATTCAGTCTATACGGTGTCTCTGAATTCACACAGCATAACTGCGAACAGACAGAGTTTAGCACCATCACTTAATGACTAATGTGAATTGCAGCATGCAGTGATATTGTAATGTCACCCTTCATGCTGCACAATGAACAACAAAGTGGTATCAAATACAAGCAGCTGTCAGCATAACGAGCAGAGCTTTAAAGAAACTGCAAGCGTCTGTCTTTCACTCACGATTTCTTCCTCTGACACGTTGCTTCATCCCTCTCTCTGTATTTCTGTTTTATTTTCCTCTTCTGTCCCTCTCTCTGCTTCACTCACTCACATCGCTTGTCTCTCTCCCTCAACATTTCACGCCCCTTTATGTGATTGCTCTCACATAAAATCTACTGCAGGTGTTCCAATTTATGTGTGTATCTGTTTACATGGTTGTGTGGAAGTGTGCAGCTATTCTCTCTATCTTTGAGTTGAATACTGCAGAACCAAAGCAAGCATGCCCAAGGCTACACTTATCCCAGCTTCCTGGCCACTCCAATAGGATGCAGTTTGCTTGCTCTTTATCCTGAGACACGGAGTTTGCTTTTTTTCATGTTTTAGGAGGCAGTTGTGTTTTTTTTACTGTCTTTCTCTCTCTTAACCCCCCTCATAGCAGCTGTGAAGCTTTGGACCGTGACCATGGTGTAGTAGTCTGTGGATTGCTTAAAACTAGGGGTTGAAAGAGAGGACAGACTGAACGAATTAGGGAAAATAAATGAAAGTGTAACACGGCTATGGTTCAGAAAATGGTGCCAGGTGAGGAGGGATTTGTGACGTTAAGTTACCGAGCGGCACATTTGCGATGCATGCTTTGCTCAACAGAAATGTCCTTTTGTTGGAAACTTCTGCAAGGTATTACACAGTGTAACAGCTCCACCTTCTCGGGGCAGGGTGACTTGATGGTAAATTATTGCACACAACTGATCAGCAGCTATGTATCCTGGAGGAATGTAATGAATCCAGTCAGTTATGGACAGCCAATATTGTCGGTTTGACCTTTTCCTTATTCCATATTCCTCGCATGCTCTGAACTAAAAGTTAACTATGTTGCATTCACTGTAAAGCAGCAGAATGTGGTCACGCAGATGACTCATTAAATTTGAAGAGTTTTTCACTTTTCTAGCAGCTCTCTTCCTGCATGTTCTGCATACTGAGTTGCCATTTTCAATTAATTTACCCTCAGCACTCTTAATTAACCAAAGTATGGTCAAAATGGACCTGGAGGGCTGGAACACTTTGGAGAAGTCACTGCATTTTGCTATAGTAAACACATCATGCCCCTTTGTTTCCAAATACATAATACTAATAGTACTAGAAATGAGAGAAGATTTTGAACTTTATAGTACTGACTTGTAGACTTAGGACCGACTGTTTTTCACCATCATTGCTATCTGACACACTGGAGCCATCCTGATTGTTACCCCTCCCACACACTACACAAACACTAAAGCATCAGTTTTTCCCCCCCACTCGTAATGTAGCTTTTTTTACAACACATTCTCACTCTGACCTCACCACATATTGACGTTTGGTCATGGACTTTCCACGTCAACATACGACGTGCAAGGTACCCTGGGTTCATTGGTTTTTGACGTTCTGGGACACCATGTCAAGTTCTGCCTGTTACATGCATTGTCTTCCTTCAAGATACACATAGTTTTCACAGGAAATTTAACATTTACATACAATGTCTTCAACAACAAAAGCACGTGGTTGGGTTTACCGAAAAATGAACAGGGTTTGGCTTTATAATCTAAACGTAAACACCACTCTCCCAGGTAAAAGTCGGCGTTTGTTGGACCCATCCACCACCCATCTCACCCACTCTTTTCGGTCTTTCAGCGCTTTAACTTTTGTTCATGTCCCGCTGCATTTCCCCCTGATGCCGCAGAAAGTCCGTTTTCAGTTGACATATATAGGGAAAAAAGCTTTTGGCTTGTGATGTCAGTGTGCGCTGCTGTCTCTTTTGTAAGGTGTCAGAAATAATGCTGGCTCTGTCCTTGCTAACAGGACTTTTAACATGTTTACATAAATGTACAGTAAAGGCTCATTTATACTCCCTTTACATATTAAAATAGATACGATACGATATACTTTATTGCCCCCACAGGAAAATTTGTCTTGGACAGATATGTCCTTTTCAAATGTTGTAAACATCACTGCCCTCATACTTCCATGCATCCTGTATGTTTGCACAGGCACAGCTAATAAATGGCACTCGAGGGCAGAGTCGAAACACAACATAAAATGAGGCCACAGTTCAGGAGGTTGCAATGGTATACCTTTAAACAGAGGCGGCATTCTAGGCGATGGCAGTGGTTTATACATGCGGATGGAAAATTCTTTTCAATATATTATGGATTCGTTATGTGGTGCCATTTTTTAAGTTTCTTCCTCATCTCCTTTGGCCATATCTTGCTTGAACTACTCTAAACTGCCTCCACGATCTCCGGTGGTACTGCTCTAGTTCGTCCTCATCCTTAAGCTTTCAGGAAACGTGCACAAAAACAGACAAAATGAATGTAGTGTACGGACAGAAGGCTCCATCCATCTCTGTCTCAGTCAACATTGAGCATATATGAGCCCTTCCTCTTCCACTATATAGAGGAACAGAGACATCAGAATGCAGAACAAAGGTCACTGCTACAGGTCACCTTCTGATAATGGCTATTTTTCAAGCTTCTGATTGACCAACATCATTATCTTTGTCTTTGTTGCGTGGCTATAGGGTTAGGGGTTATATTGACGTCTATTGGTTCGGCATGCCTGTGGCAGCACTTCAGTTGTGTTTTTCATTTTTATTAAGACAGGGATTTTTTATAACAGTGTTTGTGTGGGCAGGAATTCTTTTGAGAACAAAGGAGGGAAAACCCTGTTTTCATATGTCCATGTGGACTAGGTCTCACTTCAAAAGCCTATAGTGTTTACTGAGGTAGCTATCAGCAATTAGCTATTACAAATACCTGCACTCACATGACTTGTTATAAGAGTCCTACACACAAATATTTTAACCAACAACCTGACCCAACCCGCAAACTGCCAACCTTATGCGTTAAAGTAGCCCAACTGTCAAGACTGCTCTGTGTGTGTGTGTGTTTGAGAGTGAGAATGCAGATAGAGGGAAAGAAGGTGGAAGGTGGACTATTGCATGCAATGTTTCTGTAGGTCATTAATATCTTTTTTTAAAATTCTGTTTTGTCACCCTACAGGCTGTAAGGAGTTGGATTTAATCCAGGGCAACAAAAACATGCAAAGGTCTGTGTCAAAAAACAAACAAACAAAAAGAGTCATAGTTTTGTATGTCAAAAAAGTCATACAATAAAAAAAAAACATAGTTTTGTATGTTTAAAAAAAATGACAGCCCTCACAATCTTACTATAAAATGTTGAACGTATACTTTTTAAAAAAAATCATGGGTCAGAAGTGAAGGTGATGAAATCATCAAGCGACTGTGAGCGAGCTTTTGAGAAGACCATGAACTTCTTTACAAACAGTTAAAGAGATGTGACTTGCTTTTTATTAATGATGCAAAAACAGGATGAAAAACTGGACTCAGCGGGATTCATCTGAAGAACTAAGGACAAATAAAGGAGATGGAAAATAATTTATCAGTGTAAACTTTGTATTTCAATATAAAAGTTTGATTTGAACGTGTGTGCAACTCAAATTTTGATGAATTTATTCTCTGTTTCATGATATAGACGGTAGCAGGTGGACTGGTGTTTACATGGACTGTGGGAGCAATGGGAGAGTATTCAGGTCAGTCCAAATCTCTGTATCTTTTTAATTCATGAACATTATGCAGTTTTACCAGTGTCAATGCTAACTTTACATCTAGCCATACATTAGTTTATTGTTGTGTGCTTTTTAGTTATGTTACATGCTAAGAGAGGTGCTTATATTTGCCATTTTTGGATATATAGTGTCAATGGATGACATCTGGGAAGAAGAGGAACATCACAAGACCACCTGAAGGAGCATCTTGTCTGTGCTGAAGCTCCGATGTAGGAAATGTATTCTCTGTATCATCAGCTGCTGTGTTTCATGTTGAATATTGAAAACATAATAAATATTTTAAATTGAGGGGTTTCTTCATTAAAAAAAAAGATATGAGGGAGAGAGATTAGGAGTTGCCACAGACCCAAAGTCACAATATTTCCAAAGAAAATTCTCCACAGTATTGATTGGAATAATCTTCTGTGCTCTTCTGTCAATTTGTATTTGTCACGTGTTATTAAATAAGGTACACTTCCAATGAAATGTAATGTTAATTCAGTTCCTCTAGTTTGTGCATTATATAAAGAGTGCAATAATAAATATATGTGTATGATTAGGGGGCCTGTTTCCGTACCCAGGGTCCCCGTCAGGATGCTGTTGATGGTGTGAGACTAGATATTCCTAGGTATCGGAGGGGATATCTGAATATATCTGGAGTTTCTTCAAACGTCTGAGGTGGAACAGTATGCAACACCCAGGTCAGGCTGCCAGTGACATGGACACCATGGTACTTGAAGCTACCCACCCCTCTACATTGAGCACCTGTTGACATTAAGGTCCCTGCTTCTTCTCAAAGTCAACTATCAGCTCCTGACTTTGCAAAAAAAAAAACAAAAAAAAAATGTATGTGTCTTTTTTATTGTTTACGTGTTAATGTAGTACAGACCAGATTACTGGTGACGGTAAACTTTTTTCTGGATGAGATTGATCACAGGATGTGTAGCTCCGTCATATCTTAGAGAGCTCATAGTCCCTTATTATCCCACCAGAACACTGCGCTCTGAGAACGCAGGGTTACTCATGGTCCCTAAAGTCTCCAAAAGTAGATCAGGAGCCAGAGCCTTCAGCTATCAGGCTCCTCTCCTGTGGAATCATCTTCCTGTTACGGTCCGGGAGGCAGACACCGTCTCCACATTTAAGACTAGACTTAAGACTTTCCTCTTTGATAAAGCTTATAGTTAGGGCTGGCTCAGACTTGCCCTGTACTATAATATTATTACTTTCATTAATGTTGTTGTAAGCTACTGTTATTACCGTCTGTCCTGCATATCTCTCTCTCTCTCTCTCTCTCTCTCTCTCTCTCTCNTCCTGAGGTTTCTACCATTTTTTCCCCCGTTAAAGGGTTTTTTGGGGAGTTTTTCCTTATCCGCTGTGAGGGTCCAAAGGACAGGGATGTTGTATGCTGTAAAGCCCTGTGAGGCAAATTGTGATTTGTGATATTGGGCTTTATAAATAAAATTGATTGATTTATTGATTGATGTGTAGCAGAAAGGTAGCTCAGTGTGATGAACAGATCTTTGTAATCCCTTAATTTGCACATTACATTCCAAACACTGAGACTCCATTTCTGCTTGTTTTTAAGAAAGTTGTTTAAGGACTTGTTTTTTTGGGCGGATGTAGCTGGAAAGAAAATAAACTGCCTTGTAGAGTGTTCAGTGTAAGAGTCTGTTTTGAGCTACAATACTCAGAGGAAAGACAGAGTAGCGGTCTAATTCAATAGCTCAGTGTTAGAGGAATGATTAGAGATTCTGATGTTGTGGGTTCAGTACTAGTCGATGCTCAATGAATTTTGAATGCCTTTGTCCAAATGAATTGTGTGATTTTTCTCTGTATATTTCCATGTACTGCACGGACTGCCATGAAATTTAATACTGGTATTCATGTCCCCCTCAGGACAAGTCAAGATTGAAAACATTCTTATAATGATGATGTTGATAGGTTAATATTTAAGCCTATAGGTGTTTCTCAAAGTCAAGGCAGATGATTTAGAGAAAACAAAAGTTTTTAAATTAATCGTTCACAGCAGAGATGGATCGCCAAGTGTACACCTCCCCTCCTCCCCCACTATTCACATGATAACGACTTGATAATTGCTTTCATTCTGTCAGTTTCAATAGGTCTATTTTTTTGAGAGAATCGCGGTGAGAACGGCCACAGTAAAGACATTAGAATGTCCTGCAGGTCAAAGCATCAATTATTTGTTTTGAGGTGAACATATTTCAGAGGGTTACCTGGCAGTATAATGTACAATCGGCACGGTCAGCTGTTTCAGAGCAGCACAGCTCATCAGATCAGATCTGTTCATATTATTGTAGCACAGTGTGTGGTGACACACAGAAAATATGTTTCACTTTGAAATGACAGTGATTCTATGTGTGCCTGTGTTCATACTGTTAATTTTAATTTAGAACTTTTTAGCTGTTGACTTTACTTCATTACTCCACTTACACTCAAATATGATCCAGAAATATGTTCTCTCTAAAAGTCACGTGATTCTGACAATACTGATACATTTGTTTAAACTGTACAACATTAGTGAGTGTTAAAATGATCACAGTACCCTGAAACCTCAGTCTGCTGAGAGTTAATAACGATCATGTGGGGACACTTGTTAGCCTGTTCCAATGTGTGGCTGTGGTCGAAAAGTCCCTCCTATCGTCTATTCCTAACCACTGTTCCTTGACCTCGATGGAAAACTTCACGAGGTCAAGGGAAGATGTGAAGGAGAATTCATAAGGACTTAGGGAAAGACAGCTGCGGTGCTGAGAGAATCCGACAGCACTTACACTGGGCTACATAATGATGCGACGGCGGATGTTATTGACGTGGGTCTGCTGTGGTGAAACTACAATGTTCTGAAGATGGACTACAAAATGCACACGATGAGGACGTGCATGAAACAACACGTTCTCATCGTGTTGTTTCATGCAGCATATATACAGTAAATGTGGACAACACGGTGAAAGATATTGTTTAATTACTAAGGTCGGAATTGAATTAAAAAAAGGAATATAGGCTGCCAGCCACAAACTGAAACGAAATTGTCACATTGAGAATGTTTGCTCACACTCACCCATCTGAATCCCAAGTAGTAAAATGAATTAATGGTATTACTAAAGGCTGGCAATACAACAACGCTCAAATGAATAAATGACTGATGCAAACTGAGCATCTGTTACGGTGCGTGTCCCCTCCATCCACAGCTGTGTTCAACTTGTTTGTTTTATAACAGGATAAACAGATATTAAATGCATTATTTTGTTTTTCCGTGTGAATAAAAAAAAGAATGGAAATCCACGTGCTTTTTCCATTTTCTTCTTCAAATGGGCAACTGGAGGCGAAATTAGACCACAACCAATAATTAACTTCTGTTTGGCCTTTATTGTTAAATCAATATTATGTGCCCCTACTGCATAGATAGACAGATAAATAATAAATAATAATAATAATAATAATATTAATAATAAAAGGGACGCTGCTGTGCCTCGTGCGTAAATGCGCACAGCGTCTCTCTTTATGGGAAACGCCCTTATTGTTTCTGGTGGGGGGTGGGGTGGGTGCTCGCTGCAGGTATTTAATAACCTCAGGCAGATATCTTTTAACGTTACAGTCTTTTGTATTTTTTGTTATGATCCTTCACTGTAGCTCTGCAGGGAACACTACAGGGGAATAAAAAGTGGGAAGCAGTAACTTCATTAATTATTTAAATCTCCAGATACACCAAGTATATGCGCATTTACGCACGAGGTACAGCAACGTTACTTCATTGATTATCTATCTATTTTTTTAGATTCAATTTTATTTATATAGTGCCAAATTACAACAAAAGTCATCTCCATCCATCCATCCATCCATCCATCCATCCTGCAGTAGGGGCAGATAATATAGATGTAACAATAAAGGCGAAAAACAAGTAGGTTTCTGGTTTTGGTTTAATTTCTATATCAATTAGCCATTTGAAGACGAAAATGGGAAAAGCACGTGGATTTCCGTATTTTCTCATTCACATGAAAATCGGAAAATTAAAATGATGCATTGTATATTTGCATATTTGTTTATCCTGTTATAAAACAAGTTATACAAAGCTGTGGACGGAGGGTACACCAATAGTAGCGAAACGTTCATAGTTCGCATCTAAGTTTAACATCATGTTGAAAGTTGAAAAAGTATATATGAACAAGTTATGGCATGAGATGTATAATGCTTCATAAACAGCGGTAACTTAGATGGTGATCTCCTACCTTTCTCGGTCATGTTGATCTTTTTCTTTCCTAATCATCTGAGTTTGTGAATGGCGCGTAAATATTGCCGCCGCAATGACTTGTGGGATGGAATTATCTCCTTTCCTATCACTTAGGAAGGTCCGATGTATCCTATGCTAAAGGAGATCTGAAAGGAAGCATTGAACCTCCTTTCCTTAGTGTTTAGAGAATTCGAACAGCTCTTATCATGGTGGCCACTAAAATACTTCCGGGTCCTCCCTCTCACACCTCAACACCCTCCTGCTTGACCCCCCCTCCTCCTCCTCCTCACACCTCCTCTCCCCGTGGTCAGACTGACTGCTCTCTCCATCATGAGGACTACACCCCTCCCCCACGTG
>NC_065528.1:15741790-15744337 GCF_006386435.1 Epinephelus moara
CCACCAAGATGTACCACTGAGCGCCACAGGAAATCATTCCTGCCTGTGGCCATCAAACTGTACAACTCCTCCCTCTGAGTGGCCCTGAGACTTTTTCACACACTGCAATAATTTAATTTAACTTGTGCAATAACCCTGACTGTATATATTCTGTTTGTGTAAATAATCTTGTTCAGTTTACAATATATATATGTATGTATATATATTTATTTACGTTTATGTTAGTTAATAATTCCTGTTTATTTACCTATATATTTGTAAATACTATTGTTTAAATTTCTTATATTTTCACGTATCTTTCCTCTCTTGCAAGGAGCACCTGTAACATAAATAATTTCCCCTCGGGGATCAATAAAGTATTTCTGATTCTGATTCTGATTCTGGGTCATTTCACTCAGATAGGAACCTTCCTAAGCAAAAAAGACTTTCCGACCGCAGCCTGTGTTCACTGAATGCTAGGGAAGGAGTCCTCCCGTCCTCCCAAGGAAGGATCCTTGACTTTGAGAAACACGCTATGGGTGTTTCTTAATCTCAAGGAAGGATCCTCAAAAGGCCGAATTTGAAAGACGTTACGTCATCGACCCCCGCCAAAGGACTGTTCCAATGTCAAGGATCCTTCGGAATTTCACGAAGGTCTGAGTCCTTCTTTCAGAGAAATTCCAAGGATGCATGTGTGGATCCTCCGCAAGTATAAAATCCCCACAATGGTTTGCACAGTACACGATTTGCTGGAAGTGAGGGCGGGGCCTCCTCAATGAAACCTGCACCAGCGGCGCTCGGAAGGATTTAGATTAATATGTAATTTATTTGTATTAATGTCTCCACCTGAGTTTTTATCATACAAGCATGAAAAAAATATTGACAGACACCTTATAATTTACACTTTCCAATGTGTCCACTGCCACATAAACTGAACAGCTTTCTCCAATTAAGTCCTCCTGCTAGGACACCTTAACAGCTGACTTTTGAATGCCTTTGTCCAAAGGAGAGACTGAAAACCTTCAACAGAGACAGCTCCTGTGTCTCCAGTTCATTAGCTCAGTGGGGTAGAAGGTTGGCTTGAAGATTGGAGGATCAGGGTTCAATTCTCAGGTGAATAGTCTATCTGTGTTCCTTACAACTTTTAACTTTCTCCTTCACACACCAGCTTGCAAAACAGACTAAGTGTTTCTGGCCTGGTAGCTCAGGCTGTTAGAGAACCAGTTGGAGGTTGTGAGGTTGAATGTTCTATCCTAATCCAGGCCAGGTGAATTTTCAAGTCCGCTGTCCAGAGGAGAGAGTGAAAGGCTCCTTGAAACACAGCAGAAGTGTGAGGTGGAATAGCTCAGGCTGGTAAAGAGCTGCTTGACAATCACAAGGTGGGAAGATCGATCCTTATCCAGGGCAGGTAAATTTTCAAGTCCACTGTCCAGAGGAGAGAGTGAAAGGCTCTGTGAAACACAGCAGAAGTGTGAGGTGGAATAGCTCAGGTTGGTAAAGAGCTGCTTGGGAATTCTGTGGTCAGAAGTTCGATCCTTATCCAGGGCAGGTGAATTTTCAAGTCCGCTGTCCAGAGGAGAGAGTGAAAGGCTCCTTGAAACACAGCAGAAGTGTGAGGTGGAATAGCTCAGGCTGTTAAAGAGCTGCTTGGCAATCACAAGGTGGGAAGATCGATCCTTATCCAGGGCAGGTGAATTTTCAAGTCCGCTGTCCAGAGGAGAGAGTGAAAGGCTCCGTGAAACACAGCAGAATTGTGAGGTGGAATAGCTCAGGCTGGTAAAGAGCTGCTTGGCAGTCACAAGGTGGGAAGATCAATCCTTATCCAGGGCAGGTGAATTTTCAAGTCCAAATGTCCAAATGAAAAGGTTAAATGCGCCCGGAGAAAAGGTTGTCTGTGTAGCAGGATAGCTCAGTGGTTAAGGTTACTGGCATAAGTGCGGGAGATGGGGGTTCACATCCGATGCAGGAAAGGTATCTAGGATGGAGTAACGTGGTTAGGAATAGGGAAGGTGGCTAGAACTAGATAGTTGGGAAGGTGGCTAGGACTATGTAGTAGAGTCAGTGGGAAGGTGGCTAGGAATAGGGAAGGCAGGAAGGTAGCTAGGACTGGGTAATAGGAAAGGTAGGCGGGAAGGTGGCTAGGAATAGGGAAGGCAGGAAGGTAGCTAGGACTGGGTAATAGGAAAGGTAGGTGGGAAGGTGGCTAGGACTAGGTAGATGGCAGGGTGGGTAACAGGAGTTAGAGTAGGTGGGAAGGTGGCTAGGACTAGGTAGATGGCAGGGTGGGTAACAGGAGTTAGGGTAGGCAGGAAGGTGGCTAGGACTAGATAGTAGGGAAGGTCGCTGGACTAGGTAGTAGAGTCAGTGGGAAGGTGGCTAGGACTAGATAGTAGGGAAGGTGGCTAGGACGAGGTAGTAGAGTCAGTGGGAAGGTGGCTAGGACTAGGTAGATGGCAGGGTGGGTAACAGGAGTTAGGGTAGGCAGGAAGGTGGCTAGGACTAGGTAGTAGGGAAGGTGGCTAGGACTAGGTAGTAGGGAGGGTGGGTAGGAGGAGTTAGGGTAGGCAG